>NC_058409.1:56181248-56401101 GCF_002201575.2 Neomonachus schauinslandi | reverse complement strand
CTCTCAAATAAATAAATAAATAAATCTTTTAAAAAAAGCTTCAGGGGCGCCTGGGTGGCTCAGTCGTTAAGCGTCTGCCTTCGGCTCAGGTCATGATCCCAGAGTCCTGGGATCAAGTCCCACAGCGGGCTCCCTGCTCCGTGGGAGGCCTGCTTCTCCCTCTCCCACTCCCCCTGCTTGTGTTCCTTCTCTTGCTGTGTCTCTCTCTCTGTCAAATAAATAAATAAAATTAAAAAAAAAAAGCTTCAAAGTTAGAATCTTAATGGTGGCAGCTGGAATTATGACTGACATCAACCTAGCATTATCATTTATCTTTCCCCTACTGCCTTGTAATCCAAAGTGCAGACATTCCAGTCTGGTAGATATGCTGTTGGGAGACATTTAGAAAGAGAATTAAGAACTATTATTTATTGAGCACCTATAGATGCCAGCCACACTAGAGATACTTTCACATTCCATCTCATTTAGTCACCACTATAATTTTCTAAAGTTCATCTGATTATCTTCATTTTACCTTTGGAGATATCGAAGGTAAGAGTGGTTAAATAACTCACCCAGAATCCCAACTGATTATGCATTAAACAGAGCTAATTGCTCTAGCAGGAACATGAGTGGGGGAGAAAGAAGGTAGTAAATAGGTCAACATGGTTTGGTCTTGTCCATTTAAATGTTGACACTAGAGTCTTATCCCAGGACACTATGTCCCTAAGATAGAGAAGATTTGGAATTAAACAGTTTTCAGAGGTTAATGTCTTACATTCATTATCCACAGACTCTTGCTTTAAACCTCTTGTGTTAGGGTAGGCATTTGTTCATCTTTATTTTCCCCATGTCACCTTCCATAGTACTTTGCACATTGTGATTATTCAATAAATATTTGTTACATTTAGTTTAAAGTCTTCTTATGAGAGCAACAAGAAACAGTTATTTTCAATAGTGGTATAATTATAATAGTGTCCACCCTGGGATATTTATGCTTGTCATAGTAATTGAGGACCTCAATTAGAGAGTTAAAAATTGAATAAACAAAAAATAATTGATAGTGTTGACCTGTCTAGCAAAACATACTTGCTGAAGAGAGGGGAAAAGGAGAAAGAGAAGGAATTATAATACTTAAGATCAATAATTTATAAGATTTTAACATTTGAAATTATAATTAGGAGGGCAATGTAAATATGGGCAATTAGGACCTTGTGTTTTCTGTGAAAACAACTGCCTCTGCTGCCTACAACTCGAATTGTCACTTATATCAGACAAGAGCTTCTTTCACTAATTGGGTCAGATTATATTTTTAGTACCATTTTATTCTAATGAATGTGGGCCCTTTCTATTAACCTTAACAGTCAAGAAACATGGAACAAAGGGAGAATATATCATTTGGGACTTCAAACTAACTGTATATGCTAATGTGACAGGAATGACTGCTTGAGGACAATTTTATCATATCGATTGCAATTATGAAGGGAAAATAAAATCTTCTCAAGTGTTCTTCACTCTCTCTGAGTTAATTAAATTTTATAACCTTTTCTAAACTCTTCAAACAATAGAATCTTATGCAGGTAATATGAAATAATTATAAAGAATTTTATTATCTCCCCAAAATTCCACTGGGCTGATAGATTTAGCAATTACTTTATTTTTATTGCAAGAAATTATCATCAACATCATCACTGTTGCAAACACAATCACCAATAGCCTTTACTGACTCTCTGGGGGCACTGTGCTAGGTAGAAACATCAAGAAGTATAAGATACAGTCCTTGCCCTTAAGAGATTTATATTCTACATGGAGACATTTAGATTTGTTAAAGTTGGCCCAAAATTATTTAATCCTGTGATTTATTAGAATCATTCAGTGGGGACACATATGGGAGTAATATTGGACCCAGTTATGTTAAAATAAATTCTACCTTCTACCTTTGCTAAGAGATACACATAAGTTTTGAAAAGATAGTGCAGATGTCATTAGGTACGTTTCTGCAAGGAATAAAATCCATTGATCCCTAGAGGATAAAACACTAATTCTCTGAGCATTTTATTTGGGTGACTTGGGAAGCCAGTTCAAGTCCCATCTCTGCAACTAATTTGGCAGCGTGACTATTACTTGTAGCACATTATTGCTCCAGCTGCTACACTAAAGGACAAGCTGTTAATGTCTTTGGCTTGAGAGAAATCCTGCATCGTTGGATAGGATGGCATATTTGCATTAGCAGACCGTAGCATCTTACCTTCCTCCCTTCATAACTAATCCAGCCAATAAATAATGCTGAAATTATAATGGACTCTATGCCTCTGATGTACTTCTAAATCAGTTTGATGTGTGAAAAATTATTTAACATCGCCATGATGTAGACATCATGTACAAAGTTGAAGTTTTCTAATACAGTGTACAATAGTACTCATGTTAGTATAAAAAAGTATTTAATATCGTGAGATCTTTTACATTGATTTTCAATGCTTGAATTTGTGAAAGGTGAGGGAAAGTAATTTTTTCCCTTCCAGGCTGGGCATCTGCAAATAAGTAATGGGGATAACTGGGCAAATGCATTCCCTAGAAAAATGCTGTAAGGGTATCTTTCTGGTTTATTTTATTTGCTTGGTTAATAAGGCCTTACATGACTATCAAATTTCTTTTATAATCACATTTAATTGAAAGTTAATAATCCATTCCCTTCATCAATGGTATTAGTGGATGACTTCTACAACATAATGTGCACTCACACAGATCAGCGGTTTATGTGGGTGAAGCAGGTCATTTGGAGCTTTCCAATTCATACTGCAATCTATTCTCAATTAGGTACACTGAAGAAGTTGGTTAGAACTTTAGAGTTCAGAGACTTTACAACCTTGAGATTCAAGATACAGTGCTTTTTCTTCATTCTTTTTGTTTTCACAATAAATTTTCAAACTTATAGAAAAGTTGAATGGAGGGCGCCTGGGTGGCTCAGTTGGTTAAGTGACTGCCTTCGGCTCGGGTCATGATCCTGGAGTCCCAGGATCGAGTCTCGCATCCGGCTCCCTGCTCAGCAGGGAGTCTGCTTCTCCCTCTGACCCTCCCCCCTCTCATGTGCTCTCTCTAATAAAATCTTTAAAAAAAAAAAAAAAGAAAAGGTGAATGGGTACATATATGTATACTCTTCACCTAGATTCACCAAATATTAACATTTTGCCACATTTTCTCATATATATACATATATATGGTGTCTACTGTGTGTATATGTGCACATATATATTTTCTTTTGAGACTTTCTTTTCCTGATCCACTTGAAAGTAAGTTGCATATTCCATTACATGTTGCCCATAAATGTTTCAGCATACATCTCCTAAAAACAAAGACTTTATCCTACATAACCCCACAGTACCATTATGGCACCCAAAAAGGTGATATTAATTCAATAATATCGTCTAACATATAGTCCATATTCACATTTCCCTAATTGTCTCAAATATATCTCTTATGTTGGTTTTTGATTGTTTGTTTTATTTATTTATTTATTTTTAAAGATTTTATTTATTTATTTGAGAGAGAGAGAGAGCACACGAGAGGGGGAGAGGGTCAGAGGGAGAAGCAGACTCTCTGCCGAGCAGGGAACCCGATGCGGGACTCGATCCCGGGACTCCAGGATCATGACCTGAGCCGAAAGCAGTTGCTTAACCAACTGAGCCACCCAGGCGCCCCTGTTTGTTTGTTTTAAATTCAGAATCCAATCAAATTTCACACATTGCATTTGGCTTTGGCTCTTTAATCTCTCTTACTTGGAAATAGTTCCCTCGCCTTTTTGTACTCATATCATAGAATATTTCGAAGAGTCCAGATTTATGTCTTCTTCCTTTCTTCCTTTCTCCCTTCCTTCCTTTTCTCCCTTTCTTTCTTAAATTTTTATTTATTTATTTATTTATCTATCTATCTATTTATTTATTTATTTATTTTTAAAGTAGGCTCTACACCCAGTATGGAGCCCAACACGGGGCTTGAACTCAGACTGTGAGATCGTGACCTGAACTGAGATCAAGAGTCAGACGCCCAACCTACTGAGCCACCCAGTCACCCCATGTTCTTTCTTAATAAAAAAACTAAAATTTTGAAAAAAAGAACACTGACAAATGGACTGTGTGTTACTCTTTCCTGTTACCAATGCCTGAGAAAGAGCCTAACTATTGGGCCTAAATTCTTTAGTCCAGCAATGTGATTAATTTTATACCAAAAATGTTGATTAGAAGAAGAAATCCTATAACGTGTTCATGAAAGCAAGGGATACCAGTGTTTAAAACTAGTCATGAATATGCAGATCATTAAAACTTGTTTATCTTTTTCCTGAATCTCCTTAACTATCCAAGAAAATGTTAGAATTTTTGAGCTGGAAGAACCTCAGAGGCAAGTTAACTAGCTTGATGTGTGAGGAGTCCACACCAGTGAGGAAACCACAAACTCAAAGAGTCTCTGATTTGCCAATGTCACACAGCCAGTGAATTGTAGAGATGGGACTAGAGATAAAGTATCTTGATTTTCAATATCCTGTGTCCCTGATTCTTCATCATCTTCTCTACAACCACCTTCCCTTTCCTTCCTTTTCCTCCTTCCTTCTGTTGAGCAAACAACAGAAATTTTTAAGAAGACAAATCACTTATGTTTCGCACCTGCCAGAAACTTCTGTTTCTCAATAGCAGCATTACTGATATTTTGGGCTAGATAATTCTTTGTTGTGGGGGCTGCATTGTAGGATTTTCACCAGTACCATGACTTCTACCCATTTGATACCAATAGCACTTCTCCTTTTGTAATAATCAGAAATGTCTCTAAACATTGCCAAATGTCCCAGGATGGAGGTGAGGGTGGAGAGACACAAAATTGCCTCTGGTTGAGAACCATTACCAAATGGTTCTTATTTGGGCAGTGGTTCTTGTTTTATTTATCAGCTTTCCTTGTACTCCAGGTAAATATGCATTCAAATTTTTCTGCAGTTGTAATCACAACATAGATACAATTTTTGTTCTACTATTTTTACTTAACATTTTATAATGAGTATTCTCACTGCTGTTATATGACATACACATGTATCGTTTTTGCCTAGCTAGCATCCCTGCTCCCCCTTGCAGTATCAGCAGCCCTTTGTCCGTTCTGGAACTGTTCCTCTCTTACTCCGACCATTTGATTCTAGGGTCCTTCCTTCTGACAAGGTATGAGCAAGTGACCCAGACCTAACCAGTCATAATCATTCATCTCCACACCACAATAAGGACTCTCAGTGATAGGCACATGACCCAAGTTAGGCCAAGCAGTGCCTTTTCCTGGGAATTTCCAAGCAATGCCCTTTCCTGGGAATTTGCTAGAGGAAAGGTTCTACTTTGTATGGGTTGCTGAACTGTGATTTTGTACAGCTGAAGCTCCGTCCTTAGCTTACCCGCAGTTTCAGAGAATAAAGTCGGGGCGCCTGGGTGGCTCAGTTGGTTGGGCGACTGCCTTTGGTTCAGGTCATGATCCTGGAGTCCCTGGATCGAGTCCCGCATTGGGCTCCCTGCTCAGCAAGGAACCTGCTTCTGCCTCTGACCCTCCCCCCTCTCATGTGCTCTCTCTCTCTCGTTCTCTCTGTCTCAAATAAATAAATTAAAAAAAAAAGAGAATAAAGTCAATGCAGACAGAAAGCAGAGCTGAGAGGGGGACAGGAAATACTAGTGGTTCCATTTGAGTCCCTAGACCCATTCATCTCTGAGGGCAGTGCAACCTTTGTCAATAAATCTCTTCCCCCCACCCTTTTTTTTTTTAATGTTTTATTTATTTACTCATGAGAGTCAGAGAGAGAGAGAGAGAGAGGCAGAGGCAGAGGGAGAAGCAGGCTCCCCGCCTACCAGGGAGCCCGATGCGGGACTCGATCCCAGAACCCCGGGATCATGACCTGAGCAAAAGGCAGACGCTTAACCATCTGAGCCACTCAGGCGCCCTTCCCCCATACCCTTTTATTTTTTCATTTATTTTTTTGCTAAATTGGTTTGACAGGTGTTCTTTTAGTTGCAACAAAAAGAGTCTTGATTAAGAAAATGGTATTTATATTTATAATATTTAATGGCTCATGCGTCCTCAAGTTGTATTGCCGTGGTTTTCTTAACTGTTCTGCTAACGTTGAACCTTAAAGTGATTTGAAATATTTTCTATTATAAATGCAGTTTTCTTTTCCAGTGCCTTTTGAATGACTTCTAGTAAATTTTTCATTAGTTTCCTCAAACACAGGCCTTGGTTTGAATTCTGAACTACAAGATTTAAAATTGAGTGATTTACCATATAATTGAAGGCCATTTGGTTTTACTTTATCCCCTTTTGCTTTTTTACTTCCATTATAATCATTCCATCTGCGATTATATCAACTGTTGTAGCTCCAGCTGCCTGGGCACATTTGAATGCATTAGTGTGTATGTCAATGGTTTAGGAAATTTTTTATGGTATCATGAAGATTTATTTCCTACTCTTGTAGGGCCTGCTTTATGATTTCTTTTGACTAGTATCCACAAAAACAATACTGTTCAATTTTAAGCCTTCAGAACTTTACATTTGCTTAAGACATAGAGTTACTTTGTAATCCTAATGTCTGTGAAAAATGGCTCCAGTCGTTGCATCACCACGAAGTCTGTGTATACTTCCTTTGCCTGCATCAGGTAACTTTTCCATATTTTAAGATCTAGCTCAAATGTTATTGTCTTATATGTGATTTTTTACCACTTTGTTCACAATTTGTTTTCACCTCTTATTTTATTTACTCATCTACCTCCTATCTATAAAAAGCGATGTAATAATGGGAGTAGTGCCACTTTAGGGTCCTATAGTAGCCTTAGACTCACCTTTCAGAGACTCATGGGTAGCAATATAATATAAAATATATTAACATCAAATTCCTTACGGAAGCCTAAGTAAGGATAACGTAATAGCAAAAGATTGGAAACAAATCAAGAGCTCATCATTAGGGGTCTAGTTTTTTTGTTTTTGTTTTTTTTTAAGATTTTATTTATTTGTTTGACAGAGAGACTGTGAGACAGGGAACATAAGCAGGGGGAGGGGGAGAGGGAGAAGCAAGCTTCCCGCTGAGCAGGAGCCGGATGCTGGGCTGGATCCCAGGACCCTGGGATCATGACCTGAGCCAAAGGCAGACGCTTAACGACTGAGCCACCCCGGTGCCCCTAGGGGTCTAGTTTTAATGAATTATGATACAGCCATAAAATGGAATGCTATGCAGTCATAAACAAGAAAAGGTGTTTGTATATATTGATATGGTATAATCTCCAAGATATATTATTAAGTATCTGAAGAAGTGGTACAGCAGAGGAATTAGAAGTGTGGACTCTGATGTCCAATCTAGATTAAAAGACAGGCTCTGCTATTTATTAGCTGTGTAACTTGTCTCAAGTCCTGTTCCTCAATTTTTTCACCTGTGAAATAAGGATGTTCTTGAAAACTGCCACACAAGATTGTATGAGGATCAAATGAGTTGATACATGCATACGCTAAGAAGAGTGCCTGGCCCATAGTAAAATAATTGAACTACAACAATGAGATGTGAATAAATGATATTTAAATTATGCAATATAATTCATAAAATGAAAAATTAAATCTGTTAATGTATTGACATTAAATATTTTCACCATTACTGCCTTGTGCTGTAGTATTAGGCATATTCATCTAGAGGATTATCTCTTCTATTATTATAAGGTCTTTGAGGACAAGGCCTGGCTTTTCCTCAAGTGTATGCCCTGCATCATCTCCAGCATGTGCCATGTACAAGGCAAGTTCCACAGGTATTTGTTTACAGAATTAATAAAACACTCAGATTCCTTTCTGTCTATAAATATGATTTCAGAGCTTTAATACTTAGAGAGTAGTTTTAGATGTCTAAGAGAGTATATGAGTATATAACACCTATAATTTCAACATTGAGGGGCAAGTCCAGAGATTTTGTTACAATAAAATTTAGGTAGTTTACTTTTGCCTGGAACAGGATTCTGAAAGTGTTCTTTTCTTTTTTAAAAAATAGTTTTAATTTTACATGAGAATTAGAATTAATAGTTTTTAGAAGCTTTGAGTCTCAGAAAGGTTAGTAAATTGCGTGCCTTCATGTTGATCTAGCTAATGACATAGTTGGGGATCAAACCTGGATCTGGCTGTTTTTCTTTCAGCCAAAACAGTGTGGTGGAAAGGAAAGTTATATTTGCTGACTTTGTAAGTGAGCCTAAGAGACAGGACATAAAGGAGGAGATTTCCAGGGCACCTGTCCTACAGTGGTGCTTCACTTTGCTGAACTTATTACCTAGTTATATTACTTTCTTTCAAAACCCCAGGATTGAATAAAAATATTCAGTGTATTAGGAATATGACAAAAATAACAGCAAGATATTTTTGTATAATTAAGCCTTTGCCTCTGAGATTAAGGCCATCTAAAATTCTTAAATAAATTAAGAGAATTATAGGTGGCTTAAAATGTTCCCTTTGTGTTATTAAGTGATACACTCTCTCCATCCCTAAATCATCATTTTTAATATATATTAGTCATTGTCTAATGTAGGGTTGATCACATTGCACTTTTTCCAGATCAATCTCACTTTTACAGTGAGATACAATAATGAATACAATAATGAAGTCATGGCATTTTCAAGGCCAAAGTTTGCAGGTATGTATCATTTTAGAAATCCTGAAGTACGAAAATCCCCAAATGCTTGGTAAATTGGAAGATGGCATAAATTCAATTACAGAAGGGTTCTTCATGTTCCAAAATGATTAGTCATGGGGTTTCTTTAAATAGGAGGGCATGACAACTCATGTTCATTTGGTGAAAGAAACTTCATACTCTATCTGGGAATATTGTTCTCTTTAACATGAAAGCTTCCAGAGGGATATGTATCAGAGAGTGATGCATAACTAATTAAACAAATCAGCTGTCTCAATCAATTCTGTAACCAGTGAGGATGGGGAAGAGGTGCCATATTAGATTGGGTGCTGAGGGAGGACATCTCTGAATAGACGATATTTGAGCTAATAGTTGAATAGAATAAAGCCTGAATAAAGCTGAAAGAGTCAGCTTTTGAAAGACCCATGGGAAGAATGTTCCTGGAGAAAACTCAGCAAGTAAGGCCTCTCAGGTTAGGGCAAGCTTGGTGGATCAAGGAACAGAAAGACCAGACTGTCTGAAGTGTAGTAATCCAGGGAGAGTGGGTCTCAATGAAGGCAAGAGGTACAAATGAGGGCCAGATGAGATAGAATCATGGTATGTGCATGTAAATTCCTTAACTTAGAGCTTGAAACATTTTAAGAGCTCAATAAATGAAAGCTCTTAGTTATTAGAGATCATACGATTGTTTTATTCATAATTCAAATTTAACTATTTTTTAAAATAGAAATAGAATTAATCCTTACAATAAATTCAAATAAACACTTAGAAAATATTTGTGAAATTTGAGCTTCATGTCTTCACTAACTTTATAAAATTTCAATTCCATTTAAAACCATAAGAAGAGTAATTTTCTAATTGTAAAGGGTGCTAAAACTATTTGTATAGAATTTATTGTATTACAAATATTTGGTTATTGTTTCTAGCCCAGATTTGTGCTAAGAGGCTTTCTCACCCCATTCCTCAATAATGATACTCTTTCCTCAATCCTGAAAATATTTTCCTAAAATTCATTCAATTGTTGTGGTTTATTTTTAGCCAACCTGGAATTTATTTATCAGTATTGTGTGTCTTAGAGATTGTGATAGGCAGAATGATGACTCCCAGATCTATACAAATCCTAATTCCTGTAAATTGTGAGGAGAGGGAGATTTGACACAGATTCAAGAAGACAATGTGAAAACAGAGGAGAGAGAGATTTGAGGATGTTATGCTGCTGGCCTTGAAGATGAAAGAAGGGGCTGACAGCCAAGGAATGAAAGGAATGCAGCTCTAGAAGCTGGAAAAGACAAGGAAGGGCTTTTCCCCTACAGCTCCTGGAAGGAGTGGCCCTGCCCGTACCTTAGATTGTCTACCTTGATTTCAAACTTCTGGACTCCAGAACTGTAAGGGAAGACATTTATGTTGTTTCAAGCCATTAAATTTGTGGTAATTTGTTATATCAGTCATTGGAAACTAGTACAGAGATATAATTTTCCTTCATGATGCTGTACTTTCTTTTTCCCAAAATTTTTTTTTGCTTTAAGCTGCATTTATTCTTCCAGATGAACTTTAGATTCAATTTGTCTAGTAAAAAAATATTGAATTGTGATTGAAAGTGCATTAAATGTGTGAATATTTCTATTCAGACATATAGATTCTCCTTCCAGGTCTCCCCTCTCTCCCATATTTAAACCATAAATTTTATAGTTATTCTTCACTTAGGTCTTATGCATTTCTTTTTTTTTTTTTTTAAAGATTTTTTATTTATTTATTTGACAGAGAGAGACACAGCGAGAGAGGGAACACAAGCAGGGGGAGTGGGAGAGGGAGAAGCAGGCTTCCCGCAGAGCAGGGAGCCCGATGTGGGACTCGATCCCAGGACCCTGGGATCATGACCTGAGCCGAAGGCAGTCGCTTAACCAACTGAGCCACCCAGGCGCCCCGGTCTTATGCATTTCTTAAGGCTTGTTTCTTAAGCCTTATTTGTTGCTACTGTGGAATAGGATCATTTAAAAAATTCCTTTTATCTATTTTACCCATCCCCCAACCTCCCTCCCTCTGGCAACCACTAGTTTGTGCTCTGCATTTAAGAGTCTAGTTTTTTTTCTTTTTTCTTTGTTCATTTGTTTTGTTTCTTAAATTCTACATATGAGTGAAATCATATGATATTTGTATTTCTTTGACTAACCTATTTCACTTAGCATTATACCCTGTAGATCCATTCATGTTTTTGCAAAAGGCAAGATGTCATTCTTTTTTATGGCTGAGTAATATTCATATATATATGTATATATATATATATATATATACCAAATCTTACTCTATCCATTCATCAGTCAGTGGACATTTGGGTTATTTCCATAATTTGGCTATTGTTGATAATGCTGTTATAAACATAGGAGTGCAGATACCTTTTTGAATTAGTATTTTTGTTTTCTTTGGGTAAATATCTAGTAGAGGAACTCCCGGGTCATATAGTAACTCTATTTTTAATTTTTTGAGGAACCTCCATACTGCTTTCCACAGTGGCTGCACCAGTTTGCATTCCCACTAACAGTGAAAGAGGGTTCCTTTTCCATTTTCTTTTTTTTTTTTTTTTAAGATTTTATTTATTTTTTGACAGAGAGAGAGACAGCGAGAGAGGGAACACAAGCAGGGGGGAATGGAAGAGGGTGAAGCAGGCTTCCCGCCGAGCAGAGAGCCCGATGCGGGGCTCGATCCCAGGACCCTGGGATCATGACCTGAGCCGAAGACAGACGCTTAACGACTGAGCCACCCAGGCGCCCCCTTTTTCCATTTTCTATATATCCTTCCCAACACCTATTGTTTCTTGAGTTTTTTATTTTAGCCATTCTGACAGGTGTGGTAATCTATTCAGGTTTTCTACAACTTTTGGAATCAATTTTTATAACTTAGACTCTCTTAGAAAATAATGAGAAAAGGTTAACATTCACTATCTATAATAATATAATATTCCTATAAACCAAAAAGATGGATAACCCACTTAAAAATAAGCAAATACCAAGTCTGCATAATTAATAGAAGAAAAATTTGGATGGCCATTTAATATATGCTTTAACTCCATCATATCTAGGGCAATCATATATCTATGTTTCCCTGGAAAAGTCCTGGTTTATATGTGCTCTTCCAGCAAAATTATGATTTGTGTCACACTTCAGTCTTAGAAGTTTCTTTAGAAATTCCTCCTCGCTCTGCTTATTCATCCCTCCTCTCCCCTCTCCAACCCCTGGCAAGTTACTAAATTTTAGTCTTAGAAGTTTCCTAGCACCATGTGTTGAAGAGACACTAAATTACATCATCTCCCTACTTATAATAAATGAAATGAAAGTTTAAATAATAATGAGGGTTTTATTTATTTTTGCCAATCAGATTAACAAACATTAAAAAAATTTATAATATTCATTGCTGGAAATGGTAGAGTAAAACAAAGGATAACAGTGGAAGAGATAATTGGTACGTTCTTTTGGGGCTATAAATTTGGCAATATCTATTAAAGTTTAAGTGTGCATGTTATTTAATCTAACTTGTAGATCTATGGACTTGTAGATTCTTAACTTCTGGAAATATATATATTTTTAAATATTTTATTTATTTGACAGAGAGAGACAAAGCAAGAGAGGGAACACAAGCAGGGGGAGTGGGAGAGGGAAAAGCAGGCTTCCCGCAGAGCAGGGAGCTGGATGCGGCGCTCGATCCCAGGACCCTGGGATTATGACCTGAGCCGAAGGCAGACACTTAATGACTGAGCCACCCAGGCGCCCTTAACTTCTGGAAATATTGATGCTACTGTGCAAATAACATGTATGGACGAAGTTGTTGTATAGGCTGCTGATTAAATAAATGAAGGTACGCTTATAAAATGAATATTATGTTATTGTTTAAAACAATGAGGTAGCTGTATGTATCAGTATGGAAAGATTTCCATAATATATCAAGAGAAAAAATTAAGATACAAATATATTAGACATAATATATTAAGAGAAAATATACACAATATGTATATACACAATGTGTATGTATATATATTAATATAATTATACATTATAATATATACATTAATATATTATACATAATATATTAGAAAAAATTAAGATACAAAATCGTATTATGGTTGAAGTTGACATTTGGCAAAATATGCACATATATAGTTTGTTTTTCTATGCTTAGAAAACAAGTTTGAAAATATATGCACCAGGGGCGCCTGGGTGGCTCAGTCATTAAGCGTCTGCCTTCGGCTCAGGTCATGATCCCAGGGTCCTGGGATCGAGCCTCACATCGAGCCCCACATCGGGCTCCCTGCTCGGCGGGAAGCCTGCTTCTCCCTCTCCCGCTCCCCCTGCTTGTGTTCCCTCTCTCGCTGTGTCTCTCTCTGTCAAATAAATAAATAAATAAAATCTTTAAAAAAAAAAAAAAAGAAAATATATGCACCAAACTTAACACCTATTGTCATGAGAATTTAGTTGAATAGAACTGAAATGAGAGAATTCAATAAAAATTTCGTTAAATGTTAGGGGAAAAATCATTTTTGAAAAAAACATAGCCTACTCAACAATAATCCTGAAATACTGTTTATGCTGGTAGAAAACAGAAAATCTGGTTTTGGCTTGGTAACAGGCATCAAAGAATAATCCTTTGGTTCTGTTAGAGCTGTTGTTTCTTCTGGTTAGAAGTATGACCTTTATCCTCTGTCAAAAACTTCATGACTATATAAAAGGTTTTTGAATTCTGAAGAGACAGGAAACAGATCTCAAACTATGTAGTTACTAGTTTTATATTTCTAGAATATAGTATTAGAATCTTTTGGCGGGAAGTGTTCTCAAGCACTTCTGTGCTTAGTACATAATAAGCCATCTATTAAGTATATCTATGATTATCATCATTATCATCATCATGAATAATCAGCAATAGGTACAGTTACATAAATTGATCAATATCATCAATATTGACATATGACAAATTTCATCATTGCATCTCTGGAGGGGTATTTTAACAGCTGAAATAAAAACCTGTCAAGTTTTGTCCTGACTATGAAGTTGGGAGGATGTTCCCTCCTCTCCAACTAAAGACTCAGTCATGGTCATGGTTATTTACACAGTAACAGTGTAGCCTTTATTTTTAAAATTTATTTTCATTTGTTAAAATAAGACTTTGTTTTTTTTATTTTGAGCACTTTTAGGTTCACAGCAAAACTGAGAGGAAAGTACAGAGATTTCCCATGTACTCCCTACCCCCACACAGGCATAGCCTTCCCCATTATCAACATCCTCCACCAAAGTGGTACACTTGTTACCGTTGATGAACCTACATTGACACATCATTATCACCCAAAGTCCATAGTTTACATTTGGGTTTACTCTTGGTGTTGTACATTCTCTGGGTGTGGACAAATGTATAATGACAAATGTATCTATTATAATGGTATGGTACAGGGTTTTTCATTGCCCTGAAAATTCCTCCTTGCTCTGCTTATTCACCCCTCCTCTTCCCTCTCCCACCCCTGGCAACCACTGATGTTTTCACTGTCTCCATAGTTTGCTTTTTCCAAAATGTTGTACGTTTGGAATCATCTGGTATGTAGCCTTTTCAGATTTGCTTCTCTTACCTAGTAATGTGCACTTAAGTTTCCCCTATGTCTTCTCATGTCTTGATACCTCCTTTCTTTTTAGCACTGAATAATATTATTGTCTGGATGGACCACAGTTTACTTATTCTTTCACCTACTGAAGGGCATTTTGGATGCTTCCAAGTTTTGGTGGTTATGAATAATGCTTTTATAAACATCCATGTACAAGTTTTGGGGTGGGTATATTTTTCCCCTTTAGGTAAATACCAAGGGGTGTTACTGCAGGATTGTATGCTAGGAATAACTTTAATTTTGTAAGAAACTGACAAATTGTCTTCCAAATGGCTGTACCACTTTGCATTCCTACCAGTAATGAGTGAGAGTTCCTATTGTATCACATTTAGTGTTTTAGTGTTCCAGATTTTGGTTATTTTAAGAGGGGTGCAATGGTATTTCATGAATTTCTGCGTGGCCTTTTGAGGGGTTGATCCTTGAACAGGCTCCACCCTCCTCCTAAGGGGCTGGGCCCCCAATTTGTGTTTCACTGGACTTATGACAGCTTCTGGCCTCTGGGTGTCCAGGTTTCAATGCCTGCCCAGAGGGGGAAAGAATAGGGAAAGATAGGGAAGATTCTGAAATTTCTCTGAGCCGGCAGCCTGGGGGAAATTATGCCTGCAAAAAGGCTTTACCAAGTGCTACTGTGGGGCCAGGCAACATTCAGTGCAACATCCCTAACAGTGAGAAAGAAATAAGTAAAGACGTGTCCAGAAGAGACACTACTCCAGGCACCTGATGTGGCTCTATTTTATTTATGGTAGCCAGAGGCCAGTGGGAAGAACTCCTTTAGCTCCTGGTAACTGCTGGCTCCTGGATTTTCATTCAAAGCTTTCACAGGAATGAACACTTATCAGTGGATCTCCAAAGGCACAGTCTGGAGAGGTTTCCTTAAAGTGGAGAGATCTGGGAGAGGGCTTCGTGGGCGGTTGTGAAAGTAAGGCAACACGGGCTGGAGGAAGAAGAGTAGAAACCGGCCCACAAAAGGAAAAGCGATCGTCATGGATTTGGGGAACTTGATCCGGTGTGTTAAATGGCATTTCAGAAGAAATCTGAATGCTACTGGTTTACGGCAAGAGTCAAGTAAAAGTGTCCGGGCTCGGGAAGCCTTCTTCAGGGATCAAGACAGACACAAGGGGTTATTTCTCTCCAAAAAAACCTTTAAAAGCCGAGAGGCCCGGCTCCTTCACGACCTCCCTTCGCACAGCCTGGGTCAGAGCCTCTCAGCCACTTCAAAAACCCGGAGAAGGGAAATCCAGTCAGGCCCTGGAGAGGCCGACGGTGGGCTCCGGTCAGCCTGCGCACTGGGCATGCGCAGGGGGTGGGCCGCCAGGTCGGCTTAGGGAGCCGTGACGAGTCCGGAAGCGCCTGCGCGCGCCCCTCCGCTCGAGAAGTAGTTTTGTTCCTGGTCCTCGGCACTGTAGCCCTTCGGAGAGAACCCTCGGCAGGACCAACCGGACCCCAGCCGGCACCGCAGCAATGTCCAGCAACAGCTTCGCTTACAATGAGCAGTCAGGAGGAGGGGAGGCGACGGAACTGGGTCAGGAGGCGACTTCAACCATTTCCCCCTCCGGCGCCTTCGGCCTCTTTAGCAGCGATTTGAAGAAGTGAGGAGAAAGGTTTGGGGGTTTGGGGACGGGACTGAGGAGCTGGAGACCCCGGAGGCGCGGGCACCGGGCTTGGGCTCCCGGGAGAAGGGTGAGGTCGCCCTGGGACCGTTCCGGGGCCGGGCGGTAACGTTTCCCGCTGCGGGGTGGGGTTGGGTCTTTTGGGAGTGGTGGGA
This sequence comes from Neomonachus schauinslandi, assembly GCF_002201575.2. NCBI lineage: Eukaryota > Metazoa > Chordata > Mammalia > Carnivora > Phocidae > Neomonachus > Neomonachus schauinslandi. The sequence goes on along the minus strand of NC_058409.1, from coordinate 56,385,051 downwards.
GTCGTTGGAGAGTTTGGGGTGGATGGGGGGGGGGTTTCTTGTAGTTTTCAAACTTTAGTGAGAAAAGAACTGTTTGGAGAGGTTCAGGTCTCATTCGTAAAGACTCTGATTGGGTTGATCTGGGCTGGGGCACAGGAATCTGAGTTGTGAACAAACACTTCTAGCTTATTTAACATTTGCCTAGATCAAACTTGGAGAATTGCGCGTGTTATGGTGAAAGAGGAGGTGTTTGGGGGAGTTAAAAGGCCGCGTTAGAGTGATTGTTGCTTATGGGAAACTATTCCCTGACCGTGGAGTGGAGGAGCATGGAGGTGTTTTAGGCGCTTTATGAATGGACAAACCGTTTATACGAACATTCATGTTCTTGGATAATATCCTTTGCATTACAGAGAAAAAAACCTCAATTCCAAACACAGTAATCAGCATTTGAGTAGAGAATATTTAGAGTGTGACTGTGAATAAGTTCTAAAGTTTTACAAATTAATAACGTGAATTTTAAAAACAAATACTAAACAGTGTGTAGTTTTTTAAAAGTAAAAATATTTAAGGACCATCGAAAAATGGAGAGAAACCCTCCCCAAGCTTTTTGGTGGGAGGGGTTTTAAACTTACAGAATTCTGGTAACTTTATATTTTATTGTAATCATTTTTACATTTCTCTTATTTTTAATGTCTCATTATTAGACTATGGTGGGTCACATAATAGGCTGTCACTAGATTCATGCTGAATTAAGTGAAAGTAGCTGTGCTGATGGCTTTGCAGGTGTTAGAAGAGTATAATTAAAATTTAATTTAAGCTTTACTAATAAGATCGGGCAGTCTGCAAAGTTGCTAGTAGTTGACTTTGGGTTTAAATTTTGATTGTGCTAAGCTGACTGAAATCTTATATACAGCATGTGGAATACAGTTTTCTGCTCCCCCCCCCCCTTGTTCTCAGATAAGATCACTAATTTCATTTTTCATTCAGTGCATTTAGATGATGGATTGTTCTAGTAGGAAGCTTGTTGCAGCTTTACACTTCTATTAGCAAAATGTTCGGCTGCTGAATTACCCTGTTGTAAGTCTGCCTCAGTCTGTTTTGCATGTGATTTACTTACAATTAATTTACTTTTATGGTTTGTTAACATCTAAGATGTTTTCCTCTTGGAGTTTCTGATTTCCTATTCTGTCAGATTTGGGCCTGGTTTGGAGAAAGATGTATGGCTTTGACTAAGACCAGTGCTGTTGAGGTGACCAATCAGGTTGGATTTAAAATAAAAATAGCTAACACTTGCGGAGTGCTTGTGCATTTGTGCACACTATTTTACATTTATTATCTCATTCAGTTCTCCTCACAAGGTCAGTGGCTTGTTACCAGACGCTTATCTGATTGTACTTTGCAGATGAAGAAGTTGGAGCACAAGTGGGTAACTTGTCCAAGATCGCAAAGCTACAACACTGCACTCTTTGAACTTGAACACAGACATTCTTTTTTTTTTTTTTAAAGATTATATTAATTTATTTGACCGAGAGAGGGAACACAAGCAGGGGGAGTGGGAGAGGGAGAAGCAGGCTCCCCGCAGAGCAGGGAGCCTGATGTGGGACTAGATCCCAGGACCCTGGGATCATGACCTGAGCCGAAGGCAGTCGCTCAACCGACTGAGCCACCCACGCTCCTGAACACAGACATTCTAATCTGAAAGCCCATTTTCTCAAACACTTGGATATGCTACTTACTACTTGATGAAATTTATGGTGCTTTTATTAGAGAATGCACACAACTCATTAAAAGTTTAAAACTTTGAAAAGTAGCTGTAGACAGTATGTTACCTGGAAGCTTCCAGGAATTAGAAACATTTTGGACATTGAACTGAAACCTAGTGGGATTGTATAGGAGCAAGGAGACACCTGGAAGTGGTCTTTTAATCTCTCTTGAGTTTACATTCTTTTATAAAATCATGATATTTCTTGACTTTTTTTAAAAAAACCAAATGACAAAATCTATGTAAGAAAAAGCTTACCCTGTTTCTCTGCTGTCATTTTTTAAATTGAGGTATACTTGACATGTAACATTATATTAGTTTCAGTTATATAATACAATGATTTGATATTTGTACATATTCAGAAATGATCAACACAATAAGTCTAGTTAACATCTGTCACCATACCTAGTTATAATTTTTTTTCTTGTGATGAGGACTTTTAAGATTTACTCTCAGCAACTTTTAACTATATAATACGGTGTTACTGACTATAGTCACCATGCTGTACAGGGCATCCCATGACTTGTTTTATAACTGGAAGTTAGACCTTTTGATTCCCTCCATGCATTCATCCACCAGCTCTGCTCTAATTTTTGATGGTTGAATTTGAGATAGTTTCAGATTTCCAAAAAAGTTGCAAGAATAGTACAAAGAACTACTTGCACATTCATCAGTTAAAAATTTTTTTGCTACATTGCTTGCTTTCTCCATATACTCACAGACACATGCACATTCGTATTATGTTTTCTGATCCATTGGAGAATAGGTTCTATACATCCTATCTTTTTCCTCTTAATACCTTGGTATGTATTTTTTAAGAACTGATATTTTCTTACATTACTGCAGTACCATTATATTCAGGAAATTTAATATCAGTACAATTTGTAGTCTTTAATTCAGTGTTGTCATTCGTCCCAGTAAATAATTTATTTTTAGTGGGTTTTTTTTTTTTTTTCCCCATCTAGTACAGCATCCTGTCCAGGATCATGTACTTGATATGGTTGTTGTATCTCTTTTAATCTCCTTTAATCTGAAATCTTTGTTTTCTTTTTTTAAAATATTTTATTTATTTATTAGAGAGAGAGAAAGAGAGCATGAGTGGGGTGTAGTGGTAGAGGGAGCAGCAGACTCCCTGCTGCGTAGGGAGCCTGATGCAAGGCTCAGTCCCATGACTCTGAGATTGACCTGAGCTGAAATCAGGAGTTGGGTGTTCAAGTGACTGAGCCACCCAGGTGCCCCCTTAACCTTTGTTTTTCACTACCATGGCACCTTTGAAGAATACAAGCCAATTATTTTACAGCATGTTAATCACTTTGGATTTGCTGGTGTTTCCTCTTAATTTATGTTTACTACCCTAGTGATGTGGCTTTCTCAGACTTGCATCTAAAGGTGTTCTGTTAAGGTGTTGTCCATGATTTTTTCCCCAGTAATCATTCCATGGGGGACACTTTGAGGCCGTGCAGATGTCTTGCTCCTTATTAAATTTATCAACTCCTAGATATATAACAACCACTGATGAATCTCCTGAACCATTCTTTTCTTTCTTTTTTTTTTTTTTTTTAAGACTTATTTATTTCAGAGAGAGTGTGAGCAGGGGGGGGGGCAGGGGGGGAGAGCAAGAGAGAGAGAGAGAATCCCCAGGCAGACTCCCTGCTGAGCTCAGAGCCCAATGCAGGGCTTGATCCCTGGACTGAGATCACGACCTGAGCTGAAATCAAGAGTTGGCCCTTTAACTGCCTGAGCCACCCAGATACCCCTCTCCTGAACCATTCTTAACCAAAATGGCTGCAAAGTGTTGATTTCCAGCTCTCTGACTTCTTCCTCGATTCTGCTCTTTGGCCTCTTGTCCTAAAGCTTTATGTCCTTTGATCCTTCATTGACCATCTCAAGGATGCCTTAATACTTCCTCATGATGGGATTATCGATGATTTTGTTTTCTGAATTTAATCTTATTTATCAACCATCTTTGTTCCTTTCTCCCTTTAAATAAAACCAGAATCAGGGAGTTGTACGTCACTTTAGAAAAGCAGATCCTGTACATCATTTATTGGTTAATCAAGACTGTGTATTTGATTATTTGCTTCAAGATTTTCAGATTTTTCATTTAGTAAAGAGTTACTTTTCTTTGTATTCCTTTCTTTTGCAATTGTCAATTTTTATTGCTTTTAGTTTTTTTCTAAATTATTTTCCTGTTTTGTCTTAAAGAAGTTCTTTTATCTTAACCAATTTGGCTCTATGTGTAATTAAAAATAATTTTAGTAATTTAAACAGTTTCTAGAAAGAAGCAGAGGAAACTAATTTTTCTTAACAATAGTAAAACTATAAATTTCCAAATCTCCTTTCTTTTGAGAGTATCATGGTGTTTTAGAAAGAGCATTGGACCTGGAGTGAGACAACCTCAGTTTAAGTTCCTGTTTTCCACTTGTAGTAATGTTTCCTTGTTCAAGTTGCTTGATCTCTTCAAACTTCAGTATCCTTTTTTCTAGAAAGATTATGATACTTGCCTATTTTGTGAGGTTCTCATAAGATGGCAGAGTTGAAAGCGATTTCTAACACTGGAAAAACTGGTGGAAGCTTCACCAAGGTGGTGACATTTTAGGTCTTAAAGCCTGAGTTTTTTGCCAGGTGGAGGACGGGGGGAGTTCCTCAGAGTTGCAAAAGAAAATGCATATTCGGATGAGACAGATTTGGGCATAGACATTTAGAACTGTAGGCAGTAATTAAAGCATGGGAATGGGCAAATGACCCCTCCATCCCCTTGCCCCGGGAGAACTTCTCTTGTTTAGAAAAAGAAGGCAGTTCAGACAAAACCTGAGAGAACACTGACATTTAAGGTTGAATGGAAGAACTAGGGAAAGAGACAGTGCTCAGAGGGGTGGGATACCAGGGGAAGGTAAAAAAAAGGGGCGGGGGGGGGGGGGGGGAGCTAAGAGGATAGTTAGTAAGAGGAAATGGTCAACTATGTTAGGAGTTGCATAATGAGGATAATTAGAATGAAGGCTGAAAAGAGGCCATTAACAATAAAAGGTTTAACAATAAAAGGTGACCTTAGCAACCAGTAACTTAGCAATGCAGTACCTCCTCAACCACTTTGAAAGGTAGCATTTTTAGTTTCTGCTGAAATTGGGGTGGGCTTTGCATTTTTTTTAGAGTCACAGAGCTGATTTAGACCCAAGCCAGGGGCTGCAATGTATTCCTGTAGTCGTACTAGGTCATGTAGTATGATGTAGTCAGTGCTACATCAGTGTATTTGTATTGCATTAATGAAGCCTAGCTTATTTTTTTAACTTAAGTTTTGTTTATTGTCAACTTTACAGCATCAGCCACGAAAATTACATATAACCCTTTAACCTTTTGTATCAGTGTTTCTCAGTGGAGTCTTGTAGGCAGATTACATGGGTCTGTGTTTTCTATGTAATTATAGCAAATCTGACTTTATGTCTGCCACTTGGGGTCTCATTCAAGAAGGCATATGGAAGGGCAGTTGAATGAGAGTAACCTTTTTAAAGGATGTTCTTGAGTTTAGATAAACCAGTTCCAGATGTCAGTGCTTTATAAGTAGTAACCTATTATTTTGGACATGCTTAAAATAGTCATTGTATCTCATAAGAGGTTCCAAACTTTTTTGTGTGAGTTTCCATTTTTTATTTATATTATTTAATTTTAATTCGGGTTTATACTATATTTTTGTTATTTTTCATTTAATGCTTTTTTATAATTACTGTTGTTCAAAGCTTGCTCTACTTTCTTTTCACTTGTCCTAGTATTTCTCATTGATAATTTTATCTCATTCAGTCACCCTGTATTTTCAGGTTACGTAGTGTCTAAATGAATATTTGTTGAATATTGTATAAAAGAATCTATTTGGGGCACCTGGGTGGCAGGCAGTTGAACGCCAGACATCTTGATCTCAGCTCAGGTCTTGATCCCATAGTTGTGAGTTTGAGCCCCAAGTTGGGCTCCATGCTGGGCAAGGAGCTTATTTAAAAAAAAAAAAAGAATCTATTTCATAAACTCAGCTTTTATTAGATAGTATAATTCATGTGAAGAAATATTTTTTCTTTCTTTTCTTTTCTTTCTTTCTTTCTTTCTCTCTTTTTTTTTTTTACCAAGAGAGGGTATGTGGGAGGTGGGATGAGGGGTAGAAGGAGAGAGAGAATCTTAAGCAGACTCCATGTCCAGCATGGAGCCTGAGCCCAGTGTGGAGCCCGATGTGGGGCTCCATCTCACGACCCTGAGATTATGATGTGAACCAAAATAAAGAGTTGGAGGCTCAACCAACTGAGCCACCCAGTTGCCCCCATGTGAAGGAATAATTTATGAGCAAAGTATTTGGCTTATAATTTTTCTTCTTTTTTTTCTTTTTAAGAGAGAGTGAGAGAGAGCAAGGGCAGGGGGAGGGAGGTGAGGGAGAGAGAGAATCCCATGCCCAGCTCAGAGCCTGATGTGGAGCTCGATCTCGTGACCTTGAGGTCATGACCTGAGCTGAAATCGAGAGTTGGACACCCAGCTGACTCAGCCACCCAGGTGCCCCTATAATTTTTCTTAATATTTTCATGGCCTTAACTCAGTCGAATGATTCAGATTCTACTGATATTTATTGTCTCTGTAACTAGTGTAGTGTAAAAAAATAAAGTGTGACTGATTCATTGGACCATATATGGAAGGAAAACCTTGTCTGGTATCCTTACTGTATTATACAATATTGATGTGTTATTGCATCACCCTGACTTAATTGTCTTTAGTTCCAGAATAGCCATTTTCTTCATGGCATTACTTGAATCTTTACTGTGTTAGGGTTAATTGACTTGGAAATGTCATGGAAGTGTTGAGTGAACTTTACAGTCAGAATTTTTTAAGTCTCTCTTCTGACTGTTCAAAGACATATTTATTTGCAGATTTGGGATTATTCCATATATGTAGTTCATTCTTCTGTATTTTCAGCACAAAAATACAAAGCGATTATAAGACCTTGATCTTGCCTTTAAGAAACTTAGAATTTAGTTGGTGAGATAAGTCTAAAAATGAACTAATAGTATTATCAGTGTATAGTTAATATTAAATTGTGTAATAATTCTCAACTTTTCAGTGTGCTATCCCTACCAGAAGGTATTTATTTTAAGCCTTCACTTATGTAAACAATGCTTTTCTGAAGAAAATGGAAATGCTGGAATTTTGAAATGTCAAACATTTTAGTTTGAGATGCTGAAAGTGTTGGAGCTCTGAGCTATTAGCATATTATGAAGAGGCACAGGCTTCTCATTGTAAATTCTCTTGTGCTCATAAGTCCAGGGTTGCAAGTATGAAAATACACTCCACTTATGATTTCTGTAGCATACTGTTGTCCTTCAAATGTCCAAATATGTTATTGCCTTTAACAACGTATTTGCCATGTTATATATGTAAGTTGGATCCATTTTTGTTGTTGTTGTTTATAAAGGGCACATAAAATTCCAGGCAATTTCAGTATTTTATTGATCTTTGACTTAGTTAATTCCATGTGTTCCAAGGTGGCTATTAATGAAAGAAGAAACTGTATAATGGTATCTTCAGTGCATTCCCAGCTAGATGAGCTGGTTGTTTTTATCTTCACATAAATAAGATTTCCAGTTTTATAAAAGGCCAACTACTTAAGGATTGTCACTTCAGTGGTACAGTAGGGTTCTTACAATTTAATTTTTTGAAATACACTTCAAATCAAGTAAGATTTTATCACATAGAACAAAATGATGAAATACTGCCTGTAAGCAGATTCTTGCTTTCCAACAGATTATAAAAGTGTTCCATTTTATTGTTTAGCTTGCATTTCTTCTTGGAGGAGTCATTTCTGACTTTTACAATTTACCTTAATAAATGTTCAGCCAAGAAATATTCATCTTTTGCTACAGAGTATGTTAAGATCATTGATCTGGTGAGATCCAAGGAGAAAATCTGGAATACTTAAATTTCAGTCCTTAGAATTAAATCCCAAGATGTGACATATTTCTAGGCAGGTTTTTGTTTGTTTGTTTTAAGTAAACTCTTTCCCAACTTGGGGATCAAGAATTGGATTTTCTACCGACTGAGCCAGCCAGGTGCCCCTATTTCTAAAAAGTATTTAGAATTTAGAGCAACATTACTAGAACGAATGATTAAAACAAACAAAAAAAGGAGACAGATGGTTGGTTGAAATGTTCTTTTTTACTGCATGAAAAGTTACAAATGATCATGGAATGACAAATGTATTATAGTAAAATAATTTGACAGTATTGAAGTTGTGTATATAAATGAACTACTGACAAAAACAAATTGCCTGTAGTCCAAATTCAGAATTTAAAGTGAAGCACCCAAAGTAGAATAATCAGGAAGGAAATGATTTTCCTTTATTTCATATTATTATGAATAACGTTCATTGGTTTATATATTTAGGGAAGACTTATTTAGCTTATCAGTTGGAAAGAGTTCATAGATATACAGAAATGAACAATTTATAGTCATTGTCTGCTATTGATGGGCTGATTATTTGTATTGCTGATAGGATCTGATCTAATTAGAAGGCCAGTGTCTTTAATCTTTCAGTTGAGTGAGTTGGCATGGCAGCTGGACAAGGGAGAGATGCATGAATAATGCTAGTTCCAAAATCATGGGTTGGCAGAGCTACACATCACCCAGCTTTGCTCTAGGAATGGATTTTCTCAAAAAAAAATTTTTTTTTTAAAGATTTTATTTATTTAACAGAGAGAGACACAGCGAAAGAGGGAACACAAGCAGGGGGAGTGGGAGAGGGAGAAGCAGGCACCCCGCGGAGCAGGGAGCCCGATGCGGGCTCGATCCCAGGACCCTGGGACCCTGGGATCATGACCTGAGCCGAAGGCAGACGCTGAACGCCTGAGCCACCCAGGTGCTCCTCTCAAAATTTCTTAAAGCCTGGATTAAGAATGTGGTCATGAAGGATTAAGGGGAAGTTAGTACTATGAGGGGCAAAGAGGTAAGGAGCAGATTGGAAGGTGAGGGGCCAGAGTTTGTAGGGCCTTTGGATTTTATTTTGAGTCAGAGAAGCAGCCAGTGGAGGGTTTTGAGCATTATGGGCATTTAGAAGTCATTCAGTACCTGTTAAGTGCCCGTTGTGTACCAGCTGTATTTCCTGCTTCAAAAAGGTCTGTGGGGTGCTTGGGACCTGCTTGCACATTTCCAGTGTTTATTCAATAACTTTAAAAAATTATAGAATTTGCAAATATGATATTATAGATTTAACAAATATGAATGCCTTCTGTATGCTAGGCACAGTTTTTGATGCTGGGGATTAAGTAGTGGACAAAATGCCTGCTTTCATGGAGCATATATTTTAGTGGAAGGAAGACAGTCAATAAAGAAGTCAGTGTATAGTTGATCATTTGATCATAAGGAGTGCCGTTGAGAAAAATAAAGCAGGGAAAGAGGACAAACGGTTAGGATGGAGATTGGATTGGAGTTTGAAATATCAGGGTCAGGAAAATGTACCCTTGAGAATTTGTTAATGGAACGCATACCTGAAGGAAGTGCGCAAGTGACATGCAGCTGTCTTGGGGAGAGTATTCAGTCAGAAGAAATAGCAATGCTGGGACCCTGAAGTAGGAAAATTTCTGACCTGTGTGAGGATCAACAGACAGGCCAGTATGGCTGGAGTAGAGTGAATGAAGAAGGGGGAAGTTGGTAGGTGAGGAGGTCAGAGAGGTAAGGGACCAGATTGCATAGGGCTTTGTAAATCATTGTAAGGACTTTGATTTTACTCTGAGTGAGAAGAGAAGGTATTGGAAGGTTTTGAACATAGAAGTGAGGTGATCTGACTTAGGTTTTAAATGGATTGCTTTGCTTCCTGAGCTGGGAATAGACTCCAGATCTAGGGCAGGGAGATGACAAGAAGACTGTTGGAGTAATCCAGAAGGGGTTAAATTCAGGATGTATTTGGAAGGCAGAACCAACAAGATTTGCAGATGATTTGGGTGTGGCGTGTGAAAGAAAAGATATCAAGGATGGACACAAGGTTTTTTGCCTAAACAGCTGTAAGTTTGGGATTGGGTGTTAACTAAAATCCAGATGTGTGAAGAGGAAGTTTTTAAAGGGAAGAGGAATCAAGAGCTTGAGCATGTTATGTTTGAGATGCTTATTAGGTGTTCAAGTGGAGATAGTAAATAGGTAGTTCATGAATGAGTTGGGAGGTTTCAGATTAGAGATGTATATTTGGGAATCATCAGGTTATAGATGGTAGTAAATACCATGAATTGGATGAGACACCAATGGAGTGAATGTAGAAAGAGAAAAGATCAGAGTACTAAGCCCTGGGGCATTCCTGGAGCAGTTGGGTCAAATAGTACCAAAAGTGTCAAGTAAGATGATTACTGACAAGTGAGTTTTGGATTTGTCAACGTGGAGGATTTTGGTGACCTTGACAAGTAGTTTAGCTGCAGAGGTAGGGCTGAAAGCCTGACTGGAGTGGGTTTAAGAGAGAAAGGAGAGGAGAGGAATCCCTGTGAGTATGTATTAGGGTATAGGGGAGCAGAGAAATGGAGTGGTGTTTGGAAGAGAATGTTAAGTCAAGGGATTTTTTTTTTTTTTTTTAAGATGGGAAAAACTATATTATCCTGTTTGCTGATAGAACCATTTGATGTAGAGGAGGAAAAATTGGTGATGTAACACAGAGAGACTTACTTGACTGATATTTCTTATCCTTATAGAAAATTTAGCAAATACAGATGAGCTAAAAAAAATAACAACCCTAATTTCAACACCCGGAGAGAATCAGTTAACATAATACAGATCTTCCCTTTTCTCTTTCTTTTGCATATATGTATACTATGTATTTTTTTTTTAAAAGATTTTTATTTATTTATTTAAGAGAGAGAGACAGATAGTGACAGAGATGGCGAGAGAGAGCAGGAGCAGGGAGGAGAGGGAGAAGCAGGCTACCACCGAGCGGGGAACCTGAGTAGGACTCGATCCCAGGACCCTGGGATCATGACCTGAGCCGAAGGCAGCCACTGAACCGACTGAGCCACCCAGGCTCAGCCACCCCAGTATACTGTGTATTTTAAAAGCAAAGCTGTATGCTTTTGTAGTGTAATATGGTATTATGATTTGTTCTTTTTATTTACTAGTATATGGAGTCTGTTCATTTCTTAAAGTGATAGTCCTTTTAGGACACACTGTAATTAAGCCACTAACTTGGAAGGAGCACTAAACTTTTAGAAAAGTGAACAACTGTGATAATACAAATGAAATTATATAGCTAAATTTCAAATTATCGTTAAATTTCACTCTATTGTTTTTCTGAATCCTATTTCACAAGCATTTAAAACTACTAAATTAGGGGTGCCTGGGTGGCTCAGTCGTTAAGCGTCTGCCTTCGGCTCAGGTCATGATCCCAGGGTCCTGGGATCGAGTCCCGCATCGGGATCCCTGCTCAGCTGGAAGCCTGCTTCTCCCTCTCCCACTCCCCCTGCTTGTGTTCCCTCTCTCTCTGTGTCTCTCTCTGTCAAATAAATAAATAAAACTTTAAAAAAAAATAAAAAAAATAAAACTACTAAATTATATGGAGTATCGTTAATTTGCAGCACATAAAAGTAAAAGAAGTTAATAAGCACTAGGTGAATTCTGTGTGGATATCAAGGATTTGGGAATAATGATTATAGATAGTATAGGGAAGTAAAAATGTGTTTGTTTTAAACTTTTTATTTAACCTTCCGTCTTGTGGATAGATATTCTATTACTTTTAAATTGTCTATTTTTAAAGGAGGTCATTTCTTATTTTTCCTAAAAGAAGAGGAACTTATCTATGTTTTGCTTTAACAGAAATCAAAGAAAGAGAGTGTTTCAGGAAGGAGGTAAGTGGTGAGCAGTGTGAGCTGCTGTGGTGAAGAGTCCAGTAAAATAAATTCAGAGGAAGTGTTTCTTGGACTTAGTGATAAGGCACCTGTTGGTGACCTTGGTGGTAGTGCTGACAACAGTGTGGGGAAATCAGATTGCAGTGGACTGCCAAATGGGTGAGAAGTGAGTAAAGGAGCACCATTCCTCCAAAGAACTTTGGCTTTCAGGGGGAGGAGAAAGGATAGAATGATAGGACACATGGAATCTTAGGAGCTTTTTATTTTAAGGGCTTAAAGAGTTGAGAATGCTTAAATGCTGATTGGAGGGAGGCAGTAGAGAATGGTCTTAGAAAACCAAAGAGAGAGACCTAGAGCACTACAGAGAAAAGGAGAAGAGGTTGGATTTGAAGGCTAAGTGTATAGTCTTTTGTTAACGAGAGGGAAAAATGGTTGGATTGTCTGATGAGAGTGGGAGAGGGAGTGGTAGTAGGGATGAACGTTTTCAGAAGTCTGAAGTAGTTGCTAGAGACAATGGGGAAGGCCTGTTGTCCTGACGGAAAACCAGGAAGGCTTGTGGGATGATAGTGAGGGCTTGCCTAGTGGAGGTTAGAAATCATTGATTTATACTGTTAACAGTCTGATCTTTTTCTCCAGCAGCACTCGGCAGTCCTTTTATAAATGTGAAGAAAATGATCAATTCATGTGGCAAAATTGAGGTTTAGCTAGGTGGGTGCTATGAATGACAGTTCAGCAAGAAGTTGAGGATTTTGGTAAGAAAGATGTTGAAGTACTTAAAGATAGTATCTAAACTGGAATGGGAACAAAAGTAAAGGTATTAAGTAAGGGGCTGATGGGAAGAAAATAAATAGAGTGTCAGGGGACCAGAAGTGTTTAAGAAGTCAAAGGAATAGGTGTTGTGGGAATAACTGAGTGAGAGTGCCGGGAGAATAGGAGACTGGTCAGAAAGAGAGCTGTATGCATTTAATATTTCAGAGATTGAATACTTTTGGGTGTTCACAAGGTTTGGGTATGATTTAGGGTATGACTGGCAGTTAATGGCTGAAAGTTTCCTGAAGCTGAGAATCAGTAAAGATGATTAGGCCAGGGAATTTAGAAATAAGAGTACTGGATGGGCTTCCAGGTGGATGTTAAAGTCACTCAGAATATTCACCAGTGGCAGAAATGTCTTAAATGAGTAGAAGAGTGGCAAATGACACTAGCAAAGATAAAAGGAGTAGTTAAGTTCAGTGGTGTTTATTTTTGATTTTTTTCCTGTGGATGTATTGAGTCTAGTATCAGAAATAATGATTTCTTCTGAGATCCTCTGTTCCCCCCTTATTTATCAACAGTGAATATCATTGTTTCCTTTACACAGTGACTGTCAGAAAACTTAGGAGCAAAATTTGTGGTGTATGACTAGCAAGTGTAGGGAGCTTTGTGGCGTATTAGCCTTACTTTTGCTTTTATTTTAATTTCCTTATTTTTCCTTTCCCCCATTAAAATTTTAAAGTGTTACTGTCTATTATGAATAATTGAATATCCCCCTTAAAGTTGGGGAACCGGGCAGTACATAAATAAATATACATAAGTAATTGTGGAAGACAGTAACAGTTACTTTTTTTTAAAGATTTTATTTATTTATTTATTTATTTGAGAGAGAGAGAGAGAGAAACAGCATGAGAGGGGATAGGGTCAGAGGGAGAAGCAGGCTCCCTGCTGAGCCGGGAGCCCGATGTGGGACTCAATCCCAGGACTCCGGGATCATGACCTGAGCCGAAGGCAGTCGCTTAACCAACTGAGCCACCCAGGCGCCCTAACAGTAACAGTTACTTTTGATACTCACTGCTCCTACTCCATGCCACCATCGCCATAATCGTCAAACCTTTACTGAATGGCTTCTCTGTGTTTTGCCTCTTCTTGGATTGGGGGACACAAATCAGCATTGTAATAGTAGTAATAACAGTAATAATACTTTATATTTAATACCTTATATTTGTAATAGTAGTAATAACAGTAATAATACCTTATATTTTTAATACCTTATACTTTCATTTTCTTATGGCTTTCTGGCCATCCATCCCATTTGCCCCAAGAATTCATAAGTTCCCCAGTCTTCATAGTAACATACTAGTCCTGTCTTCTGTGGAATCTTGGTGACAGAATTAACTCTAAATTCTTTCTGTTCAAAACCATCCATTGTCAATAGACTTGATACTCTTTTTCTCCCCCCATCCTTAAACCCCATGCTGCAGATATCTTCAGGTCCTACTTAACCCAGGCCTCTTTTGCCTTGATTATTTGCACCAAATGCATATAAAACTCTTCTGTCACTAGTGTTATGGGTACGGATGGCCTTTTTACCCCATCTAACTCTGTATCCTATTACTTTCTCATCCAAAGACTCTTAGGTTCACTTGTTTTAGATTCCACCTTCAATTTTTATAGGACTCCATGCCTACATACTTGTACCGTTTCTCCTGTTTTTGAGTTCTGTTATGATCCCAGATGTGTAATTATCTGTAAGGTCTCTTAGTTTCCAAAATAGAGAAATAGTTTGCATGTTGTTCTGAGTTCGCGGGTGCTATTGCCTCATTCTTCCCTGCCTTTGGAACTCTAGGACTTTTACATTTGTTCTTTGGAAACAGTTTTCTATTGATCCTATATCAATTTGCAAAACATTTTCATATTTTTTTCACAAGGGCACAATTTTAATAGTGACTTATATGATGATGCAGTGTTTGCTAAATCATAAAAACTGCCTTAAAAATGTATTGAGTTGGGATGCCTGGATGGCTCAGTCAGTTAAGCATCTGCCTTCTGCTTGGGTCATGATCCCAGGTCCTGGGATCGAGTCCCGCATTGGGCTCCTTGCCCAGCACGGAGCCTGCTTTTCCCTCTCCCTCTGCCAGTCCCCCTGCTTGTGCTCTCTCTCACTCTCTCTCTCTCAAATAAATAAATAAATAAAATCTTTAAAAAAAGCCAAAACCACGATCATTACAACATGGGGCAGATAACTTCATATTTGCCTAACAGTGTTCACATTTAAATTTAAACTAATGGTTAATACATTAAATTTTATTGATGAAAATACTATACTCACATATTTCATAAAACCAGGGCCAGGAGGGCCTTAGAAAATTTCTAGTTGAAGGGCGCCTGGGTGTTTCAGTCGGTTAAGCGGCTGCCTTCGCTCAGGTCATGATCCGAGGGTCCTGGGATCAAGCCCCACATCAGGCTCCCTGTTCCGTGGGAAGCCTGCTTCTCCCTCTACCAGTCCCTCTGCTTGTGTTCCCTCTCTTGCTGTGTCTCTGTCAAACAAATAAAATCTTTAAAAAAAAAAAAAAAGAAAGAAAATTCCTAGTTGAGGTGTCAGAATGCTAACATTAAGAAAAAAGTTAGTAGGGTGGGGTGGGAGGGATGGGGTGACTGGGTGATAGACACTGGGGAGGGTATGTGCTCTGGTAAGTGCTGTGAATTGTGCAAGACTGTTGAATCTCAGATCTGTACCTCTGAAACAAATAATGCAATATATGTTAAGAAAAAAAAAAAGAAGAAGGTAGCGGGAGGGGAAGAATGAAGCGGGGGAAATCGGAGGGGTAGACGAACCATGAGAGACGATGGACTCTGAAAAACAAACTGAGGGTTCTAGAGGGGAGGGGGGTGGGAGGATGGGTTAGCCTGGTGATTGGGGGGCACGTACTGAATGGAGCACTGGGTGTTATACGCAACCAATGAATCATGTAACACTACATCTAAAACTAATGATGTAATGTATGGGGATTAACGTAAGAATTAAAAAAAAAAGAATTCAATAGTAAACAAACAATAAAGAAAAAATAGTAAAAAAAAAAAGAGAAAAGTATTTGCCTAGTGTCAAATGGAATAAAGAGTGCTACAGGATATTGAAGGAGACAATGGTCAGTGAAGGCTGGGGCTTCTGGAGAGTAGGACTTTGATTTAAGCATTGATATAAGGAAGGAAAGGATGAAGAGTATTCATTTTTTTTTTTTTAAGATTTTATTTTTAAGTAATCTCCATACCCAATGTGGGGCTCGAATTCACAGCCCGGAGATCAAGAGTCTCATGCCCTACCCACTGAGCCAGCCAGGTGCTCCAAGGATGAAAGGTGTTCTTAGTAGGGTATTCACCAAGAACGAAGGTAACATATTATGCCTTTTTTTCTGGCAACAGTGAGTGAACCAGTGTGGATAAAGAGGGGAGTTCCTGGAAAGGAGCAGTGGAAAATTTGAGAAGTAGTTGTTAGAGTGTGAAGAAAATTGGACTTTAACTTCTGTTCTAAGAACAGGAGTTGATGATTACAAGTGATTACTGTAGTGGTGTTTTGGGAAGATTAATCTGGAATTGTGTGGAGAATAAATCAGAGAAAAGAAACTGGAGGCAGAGGGGGGCTTTAATGGAGGTTGTTACAAAAGTCCAAGAGTAATGTGATAATGGTTTGGAGTCTGTTGGTGTAAGTGCGTATGAAGAGGAAGGAAATTGTGAGCACATTATGAAAGGGGAATTCAGAGGTCTTACTCACTGGATTTGGTTGAGGGGAGGAAGGAATCAAGAAGTTCAGGTTTTTAGCCGCACTAGAAGAATATGGGGACTGTTGACTCAAATGGGGAAGGGTTGAGAGGACATTTGGGAAGGAGAAAAGACATTTTCATTGGTGAAGTTGGACTGTAGTTAAGAGAGATCAGAACTGTCAGTGTATATTTGGGAATGTTTTGAGGTGAGAGAGTAATAGTGTCTGTGACTAAATGCACTTTTCATCAGATTTAATGAAATTCTGTCAAAAATTTGTTCTTGAGATATGTTTGTGGTTATTGGAAAGGTCAATATAACATTGGCCCAGAAATATTTGGGAATGACAAAAGGTAAAAGCATATTATCTAAAGAACATTAGCCCCAGATAGTCTGAGCAGTTAGATTACTAAAGAAATACAAATGGCTCCTGTGCTAGTAATCAAAGGAATGCAAACATACTCCTTCTCTCATGTATGAAATAATAGTGACCATAGAGGGTAGTTTTTGTTATATTTTTATGTGGCACACTAGAAAGTGGGCAACTGTGTGTCATTGTCCAGAATTTTTGTTGAAATCTTACTAGTCCTTGAAATCCAGAAACATGGGACACTTAGTTCTGAGTATATAAACTCACAACCTTTGGGGCAGTAAGAATTTCACAAACACTTTTATGTACTTTAATAAAATCAAAATAGATGACTATTATTTAATAGTACATTTATAGAAATGCTAGGGTTAATTGAAAGTAAATTAAAGTTAGAAACACATAGTTCTTACAGTTTCTGGCTATCTAACAATATCAACAATTATAAAATAACAGATTGGTTTTTTCAAGGTGGTTAGATAGTTGAACATTTCTTTAAAGAGAAAATGTGGTTAAGTGTCTGGAAGTCAGAGATGTTTTTGTTTACACACACACACACACACACACACACACGCATGCAGAGTGCTGTATATGCTGGTACCTTGTATATTCCTAAACAGAGGATTTTGGATGATAGTGACCACAAATGATTTTTTCTTATTTTTTTTTTTAGCATTCTTAGTATTTTGAAACTTTTCATTAATGTAGTAAAAAATTAGAAAATTTTTAATATAATTTGGTCAGTAGTATGTTTTATATTTCAGAAATTTAAAATCACACGTGGAAATAATTTTTTGAAAATGACAGTTACAGATGACAATACCTTTTCAAGAGATGGCGGAATTTAAAATAATCATGTAAATTTAGGTGATTTGTACTTTTAGATTCTATTCCTGTCAAATAGCAATTTGTAGGACCTTTTTTCTGTTTCAAGGCCTACACAGCCCGCATCAGGAAGCATGACTTTTTTTTAAAAAGTGTAAAAAATATATAACATTAAATTTGCATCTTAACCCCACCTACAGTTCAGTAGTGTTAGGTATATTCACACTGTCATATGATAGATTTCTAGAACTTTTACATCTTGTAACACTGCCATGTGACTTCCAAAAACTAAATTTTTTAGTGAGATTTTCAAGTGCTTCAGGGACAAAGCTTATCTAAGGTAGAGATTGCATATTGGTTTCCTCAATTCCCTACACAGAAGGCTGATCCAAATTCATCAGATGGAAAACTTGCCTTCTGTGGCCTTGGAAAATTGTGTGTGTGGTTTTTTTTTTAAGAATTTAAAAATTAATCTAGCTTTGAGTTGGCATATCTTATTAACACAGTTGTAGAACACTTACATTTATTCTACTATAGTTTATGAATTTCTTGGAGGAAAATCTAATACTAATACTCAAACTTGATGCACATACTGACTCTTGGGCATGTCTGTGTTTATGCCCATCTGTTACTGTGGCACCATGCCCGTTATTGTGGTGGCATGCCAATAGCAGTGAGGCATGTGAGCCAACACAGATGAATTGTTTGGATGGAATACACTATTCTGTAATACTAATTAATTTTGAGCTGATGAATCTACATGAGATAAAGTTAACCAAATACAGTCAAAGTAATGTCAGTGAAAATAAAATTTATTTTGACTTAAACAGAAGTGTATCACAGATGTTTTAGACTACTATTGAGAATAGTTAGTGTTCATTACGGTTCCAGTGATCAGTTTTCTTTTCATAAAAATTGAGTTTAAGAGAAAAAATATACAACAGTTTTCTTGTGGTAGATTATAGATTAGAGAGGAAGTACTGTAACACTGTCGGTTATAGATTTTATTCTCACAGGATATTACTTTATAGTTCTTGAATTATAACAGAAGTTGACAGCAATGTGGTAAATGGGAAGAATGTTGGATTTCAAAACAAGACTCAAATTTAATTGCTTGCTTTGCCGTTCCCTAGTTCTGTGATGGTATACTTAAAAGCTTTGTGAGTTCACAATTTCTTATGTCTGTATAATTTTCTGCTTGTTTGCTGTCCTTGTATTGTCTGAGCTTCAATTTCCTTATCTATCAAGTGGGAGTAATAAAGCCACACATGTCACAGAGACTATGGTTCTAAAATAATACGGTGTTATAAGTTATAGAAAACAATACCACTGCCAGGTAGCTAAATACATTAATTATATGTTAGAAATGCTTATTAGTGGCAAGGTAGTCAGTAATGTAGAAAATATATAACTCTCATTCCCATACCCTCAGAGATAACCACAATGAGAAAGTTCTTATGTATCCTTCCAGGAAATTTTTTTAAAACCAAATGATAATCTATATACTGTTCTGTAATGTATCTTGCTTTTCCTTTAATACATCTTGGAGACCTTTCCATATTAGCATATGAAACTATTACAGTGTTTTTTAATCACTATGTAATTATTTCCTACTATTCCTTTTATTTAATTCTCATTTTGAGGGGCATTTGATTGATTTCACTTTTTGTTGAATATAAGCAGTCCTGCAAAATAAGTTTTTGCATATGTGTGAGAATTTATCTATTTGCAGTAAAAATTCCTAGAAATAGAGTTGTAGGTCAAAGGTTATTGCATTTTAAATTATGATAGATACTGCTAAATTACGTTCCAGATGGGTTGCACCCGTTTTTGCCCTCTACCAACAGTGAAGTCTGTTTCCCTTGCACCTTTGCCAGTACTGGGTACCATCCAATTTCATAACATTTGCCAGTCTTATAGGTGCAAAATGTTATTACATGGAGTCTTCATAATTGTGAGTGTATTAAGTCTTTTTCCTCATATTTATTGGTTTATTCTTTCAGTGAATACTTACAGTGAATTTAAGTGTCTTTCATCCATTTCCCTGTTGGTCAGCTCTTATTGATTAAAGATTCTATATATTTTAAGAAAATTACTCATTTTTTACTTAGTTTATGGCGTTTTTTTTTAGTGCAAAAGTTTTAAAACCTTCTGTGTTCATATTTTTCTTTTCTTGCTTCTGAGATTCCCCCAATCTTTTATCTTTTATAGAAAGTGGCATTTTGGTTTATAGTGCTCTTCAACAGTGAAACAGCTTTTCCCTGTGCCAACCAATTTTTTGTCTTGGCACATATAAACTCAGCTGGCTCAGTGTTCTGTGAGATTTTCTTTAAAACTTTAAGGATGAGTTGTCATATTCTAGAAGACATTCGTAATATCCTGAGCAAAAGTAGAACTTACTTTCTGCTGCCTGCCAAGGAACCAAGTAGCTGAGGTCATTGATAAAAGGTTTGGCAAACATGGAGACTTGCTGGGATATATGTATGGCATCATGGTTTTTAAAACTTGTATGCATGGGATGTATACTTAGAAAATGTAATCCTAGTTTTTTTTTTTTTACTTTTTTATTGTTATGTTAATCCCCATACATTACATCATTAGTTTTAGATATAGTGTTCCATGATTCATTGTTTGTGCATAACACCCAGTGCTCCATGCAGAACGTGCCCTCCTCAATACCCATCACCAGGCTAACCCATCCTCCCACCCCCCTCCCCTCTAGAACCCTCAGTTTGTTTTTCAGAGTCCATCATCTCTCATGGTTCGTCTACCCCTCCGATTTCCCCCCCTTCATTCTTCCCCTCCTGCTATCTTCTTTTTTTTTTCTTAACATATATTGCATTATTTGTTTCAGAAGTACAGATCTGAGATTCAACAGTCTTGCACAATTCACAGCGCTTACCAGAGCACATACCCTCCCCAGTGTCTATCACCCAGTCACCCCATCCCTCCCACCCCATCCCCCACTCCAGCAACCCTCAGTTTGTTTCCTGATGTAATCCTAGTTTTTAACCTTTACTGGGGTCATGGACCCTTTTGAGAATCCAGTGAAAGCTTGGAGTTTTTCTCTTTCTCTCTAAGGAACATGTTAGTATATAGCAAATATTCATTTATTCTTTGAACTAACATTTATTGTGTGCCTTTTGTGGGCCTGTAAGGAGTTCCGTGTGCTTGAGAAAACAACCATAGCCTTCATTTATAAATCCTTTATAGACCTTGTGTTGGATGCTCCTATGTCCAGGTTCATTTCTGCCATAGTATCTGCAGAATTTCTTTGGTTGGCTCTTTCTCATCATTTGAGACCTTAGCTTAAATGATCACCTATCCAAAGAGGACTTCTGTGATCACCTAGTCTTACTTTATTGCATCACCCTATTTTAATTCTTTCAGTACTAATATGGTCTTTCTGTCTACTTTTATGTTTTCCTTCCTTCTTCCTTCCCTCCCTCCCTCTTCTTTCCTCCTTCTGTCATTTCTCTCATTCCCCTTACGCTCACCCACCCTGTGTTCAAACTTAGAATGTAAGTCCCAAGAGGTCAGGGATCCCAGTATTTTGAACAGTTTCTGGCACATGTGGATTTTGAATTAATGAACTTGCGAGGTCCGATAATAAGTGCTTTACAATGATCTCATTAAGTCTTCATTACAACCTATTTGAAGTAGATACTAACCTTAAGATTTGTTGATTTTTCTCTGTAGTTTATTTTCTATTCTATTGAATTCTTGTCTTAGCCTTTATTTTCTTACTTGTTCTCTGAGTTTAATTTGCTGTTTGTTTTCTTCTTGAGATGGAAACTTAGATTTTGATTTGTAATCTTTTATGTTGCATTTAGAAATAAAAATTTACTTCTAAGTACTGCTTTAGCTGCATCTCATGAGTTCTGAAATGTTGCAGTATCATTAGTTAAAAAATTTTTCTGATTTCCCTGATGATTTTTTTTTTTTTATGATTTTAGTTTCTTTGGCCCATAGGTCAAAGTGTGTTGCTTATTTTTTCCAAGCAACTAGGTATTTTCTAGTTATTTTTCTGTTACTGATTTCTAGTTAGGTTCCACATACTCTTTTTTTTTTTTTAAAGATTTTATTTATTTATTTATTTATTTGAGAGAGAGAGAGAGAGAGAGAAACAGCATGAGAGGGGATAGGGTCAGAGGGAGAAGCAGGCTCCCCGCCGAGCCGGGAGCCCGATGTGGGACTCGATCCCAGGACTCCGGGATCATGACCTGAGCCGAAGGCAGTTGCTTAACCAACTGAGCCACCCAGGCACCCAAGTTCCACATACTCTTGTATGATTGTAGACCTTTGAAAATTTGTTGCTATCTTGTCTACCGTTTAGTCTATTTTGGTAAATATTCTATGTGCACTTGAAAAGAATCTTTATTCTGCGTTTGTTTTGTACAGTGTTCTGTGCATGTCAGGCTAAGTTGGTTGTGCTGTTCAGATTTTCTACATCTTTATTAAATTTTTTGTTCTGTTAACTACTGAGAGGTGTGTTAAAATTGCCAGTCATGATTGTGGATATGTATTTTTCTCCTATTCTGTCAGTTTTTATTTTATAAATGGAAGCTGTAAATTCAGAATACCTATAAATTGGATATAAATTTGGAAATATTTTATCTTCCTTTTGAAATGATGCCCTTTTATGTTCTGATAGTAGATCCTCAGCTTTTATTTGTTTGAAAATCACTTCATTTTCACCTTCACTTTTGAAGGGTATTTTCTGTGGGTGTAGAATTATATGTTGGCCTTTTTTTCTTCCTTTCAGCAAAGATGTTATTCCATTGTCTTGTCCCATAATGTCTGTTGAAAAGTTGGCTATCAGTATTATTGTTGGTCCTTTTAAGTCAGGGGTTAGCAAACTATTGCCTGCCTGTTTATATAAAGTTTCATTAGAACCCAGCCATGCCCATTTATGTGTGTATTGTCTGTAACTGCTTTCATTCTATAATGGTAGAACTGAGTAGGTACAGCAGAGATGGTGTGGTCTGTAATGCTTAAATTATTTATCATCTGGGTGTGTCCGGCTGGCTCAGTTGGTAGAGCCTGGGATTCGATCTTGGCGTCATGAGTTCAAGCCCCATGTGTGGTATAGAGTTTACTTAAAACAAAACAAAACAAAACAAAACCCTAAAACAACAACACCAAAAAAAACAAAAAACCAGGGTCGCCAGGGTGGCATAGTCAGTTAAGTGTCAGACTCTTGGTTTCAGCTCAGGTCATGATCTCACGGTCATGAGATTGAGCCCGGCATTGGGCTCCACACTCAGTGCAGAGGCTGCTTGAGATTCTTTCTCCCTCTCCCTCTGCCCTTCCTGCTTGTGTTCGTGTTCTCTCACACACACACACACTCTCTCTCTAAATATGTAAATAAATAAATAAGTCTTTAAAAAAATAAATAAATCTTAAAAAAAAAAATCATCATCTAGTCCTTTACAGAAAAGGTTTGTAGACCTTTTCTTAAGGAAATGTCTTTTTTCTCTGCATACTTTTAAGATTTTTCTCATTGTCTTTGATTTTCATCAGCTTGACCATGCTGTGCCTAGAGTAGTTTTCATTGTTTTTTTTTTTTTCCTGTTTTCTTCAGGTTTTAAAATATGTGGGTTTCTTATCTGTTGTCTCTTGAAATACTGCTTTTGTCCCATTTTCCTTCCCCTCTCTTTTTGGGAACTTTTAATTAAGAGGTATGTTAGATATTTTGACTATGTCCCATGTCTCTGCTGCTGTTTTCTGTGCTTTTTATTCTTTTATTTCTTAGGGTTTTAAATTGTAGATTTTTCTTTTGAGCTGCTTTCAAGTTCAGTAATCCAGTCTTCTGCAATTAATAATCTGCTGTTAAACCAATCTAGTTAGTTCTTAATTTCATATACTATATTTTTCAGTTCTGAATGTCTTCTGATTATCTTGTATACATTTTATTGTTGACATTATCGTTTCATCTCTTTTGTCCATCTTTTATTTTCCTGACTATATTAATTGTATTTTGTCTGATAACTGTAATCTCTAAATTACCCATGGATCTGTTTCTATTCTTTTTTCTTTTTAAAAATTTTTTGTTTTTTGTTCTTGTTTTTAGCATGCCTCATGAATTTTGAGTCATATGCTTGATATTTAGAATAAAAACACGGATGAGGTTCTGGATGATAATCTTCTTCCAAAGAGGGTTTTTTTTTTTTTTTTTAAGATTTATTTATTTATTTGAGAGAGAGGGAGAGAGAGTGCACGTGCATGCATGTGCATCCGTGAGTGGGGGGAGGGGCAGAAGGAGAGGGAAAGAGAATCTCAAACAGACTATGTGCTGAGTGGTGGAGCGCCATGCAGAACTCCATCTCATGACCCTCAGATCATTATCTGAGCTGAAATCAAGAGTCAAATGCTCAACCAACTAAGCCACCCAGGCGCCCCAATTTTAGGCCTTTTAAAGTCTTGTCTATTTCACTTTTTTGTAGAGGCTGCTTTTAGGCAACAGGCTTGAGCAATGGAAACCTGAGCAAGGTAGAAGCCCACACAACCACTGAGCTGAATGCAAATAGGCTCATTAAGCAACCCACCTTGAAGTAGCCATAGGCCCTAAATAATGAACGGGCTATTTACAACCAGGCACAGTTACCAAAAAAGGGAAAATTCCGTATGTTCCGTCCTCCTTGCTCTGCCCTATAACTGTGGCCTCTCACAACCACCTCTTAGCAGATAGTCTTTCCTCTGCTGCCCTGTCTGCTGTTCCCTTGCAGTGTATTGAATATACTTTATCTCCTTTGTTCTGCTTTGGGTGAATTATTCACCGTGCCTCAAGCCTCCACCCAACTGGGACACCCCACAGTTTTCTCAGACTCCTAAGGTACATCCTTACTCTTCTCTTGTGGCCCTTCTGTGATCTTAATTGAAAGGCTGGAATATATGCCACACCTTTGTACTTGGGAAAGACTTGAATTCCAGCTCCTCTACATAGCAGTGCGTAGTTGCTGAAATCCCTGCACAAGTATTTAACCTCTGAACTGTTGTTTTCTGCTGGATTTCCTGGAATCATGCCCTGTGAAAATGTAGACAAGTACTTGAAGGGATTTTTGTGTACCTTTTCACTGGTTCTCTCTTTTGTAATTTTGCCCTTCAAGTTCCATTTCCTTTATTATCTATGAACTCAACATTTGTCTCCTTGGTCTGTTAAAACTGCCATTTCCTGTTGAGTTCTAGTCTCCCAAATGGCAGTTTGGGAAATATACTCAGGGAAAAACCTGGTGTGAATAAGGAGCTCACTTTGTGTGCTTCTCTTCTTTCCAGGATTTTGGCCCCTTAAGTCCTGCCTGCGTTGGTTGCCCTCCAGTGCCTTCATAAAGTTAATTATTTCTTCCAGCTTTTATAGTTATTTTCTGTGGCAGGCTTAGTTTCTTACAGAACCATGGGCAGATGTGGAAGTCCCAACAGTGTATTATAAACATAGCAGCTAGAATGATTCTTTCACATATATTAGATCATGACTCTCCTCTAGTCAAAGCCCTCCAGTGGTTCCTTTTTTCATTTGGAGTAAACATTATTTACTCCCCTTTCATTGTCTCTTTTGCCTAGAGTGCTCTTCCTCCCTGCCCCTCACTCCCAGTGTCTGCATGGCTAACACCTTTACTTGGAAATCTTTGTTCAGATGTCTCTTTATTTAGCTTACTCTGACCACCCTCATTAAAATTGCCTTCTCCATTCTCTCTTGCCTTCTCTGCTCTATTTTTCCCTCATATCACCTCATGATTTAAAATTTATTTATTATGTTTGTTGTTTTGTCTTAGTTATTAGAATGAAAACTCTGCAAGGGCAAGGATTTTGGTAATTTTTGTTCATTGGTCTGGCACAAATGTAAATGGTAGCCAGATGAGAATAGAGTTACAGAATCTAAGAGGGGAGGGAATTTAAGATGGAGGAGTAGTGATCAATTGTATCAAATGTAGAGGAATAATCTAAAAGTATTTATGGGAGTTTTGCATGGATTTTTAAATTAGGAAGTTATTTGTTACCTTGTAAGAGAAGTTTTAATGGAGGAGTAAGAGAGAAAAAGATTACCCAGGGTTGAAGAAGTGGTGATAGCATTTGTACGCTATTCCTTTTTTAGTTTTGTGAATAATATGGGAGGAAAGTTCATATTTACTTGGATAATTTATGGTTACTTTTTTTTAGGGGGTTAATAGATGGATGATTAGGTAGCTGGAGTTTTCTGTTTTACTTACTCTTATATTTATTAAGTCAGTATTTTGTCCCCAAAACTATACAGTGTTTTGAGTGTCATCCAAGGGAAGTATAGGCCATAACTGAACTGAAAGTTACTAAGCTTTCATATTGTGCACATAAATGTATCATGAAGGCCATTCCCTTTAGCTACTTAGCACTAGAAAAAAGTAAATTATGACTCTTGTTCCCAGCTGTTTTTGGTGCATACCTATTTATGTGTACAGTGTAACACTTAAGAGTAGAAACATTTTTCATTTAAGTGGTTCATAAAGCCTGCAGAGGTGCCTGTGTTTTAGAATTTTTTTTTGGCAGGGCTTGAAAAGGCCCACCTTCCTCTCAAAGATTTGATGTATCCTTTGGGGGACATACTTCCAATTGGAAATTGCTATTCCATATTACTTTCCCCAGTCCATCATTCCTGGATTTAAGTTTCAGGTGTTGCTTTTTATGGTACACGAATTTTTGTGAACGTTTTGAGGAAAAAGAAGGTGATTGTGTGTATTGCAGTGCTTGCAAACTGATGAAAGACCTATATTTTTTCTTTCAAATTTCCAGTCCATCATGGATGGATCTTCTGAAAAATACAGTAAGAAATAAAGTACTAGAAAAATGGAATGAAAGAAAGCATGCAAAATGCAAGCCAATTTTTTATTAGATTCAAAAGATATAACATTATACTGTTGAATTATTGTCAAGTTTCTAAATTTGCTTGCCCTCAGTTTCTGTACGTATTTTCTCATGGATTAGTAACAAAAATTTGTGGATTGGTGATGGTTCTTGGACTGGACTTTCTTGGATCACACTTTGAGTAGCACTGATACAGTGTGTGATGCTATATAGTCTTAATCATCCCCTTAATTTACATTGTTTTTAAAATGAATGAAAGGTTTAAATGAGGTATGGATAACAGACTTTTTATTTTATTATTTATTTTTAAAGTTTATTTTTGTTAGTACTTTCTGCACCTAACATGGTTCTTGAACTTATGACCTTGAGATCAAGAGATACATGTTCTTCTGACTGAGCCAGCCAGGTGCACCTGGATTATAGTTTTTTTTTTTTTTTTTAAGAAAAGATAATTTATACTATGTTAAAGCTCTCCTACCTCCTAAGTTCTTATGTATAACTGGTAACATTTTGCTTTTTGATTATAGTTGATGTTTTTTACTGGTGCTTTAATGGGAGTGACTTACTGGTAATAGTAAGATTTTCTGTAATTCCAGTTACATATTTTCCTTGAAACTATAAAAACATATATTTTGAACATGAAAGGAAAAGTTATACCACTTATCACCACAAGATGTCACTTATGTAAAAATAAAGTTGGTATCCTAGTACTCAAAGCTGGAAAGCTACAGGTCAGTAGGTAAATGAAAAAGCAGGCAAATTAAAAAAAAAAAAAAAAAATTGAAACAAGTATTGGTTTTCAGCAGTCAGTGAAAGTATTGCCAATTCAGCATTATTTGAATCAACTCTCTTAATGTTTAACAAAAAGAATTTCTTAATTTCTAAGATTGATGCAGTAAGTGATACATGTTTTTAGGCCATATTTGAATCCAGATAAGGAAGGAGGTAGACCTAAAATGACTCAATACAAGTGTACATATTTTGAGGGTAAATGAGGTATGTGGTTTTGGTTTTTGTTTTTGTTTTTTTTTGAGGTGTTTGTTTTAACTCTCCCAAACCTATTGGTGACAAGCAATTGTTTTGGTGACAAGCAAAGAGGAATTTGAGAAGAAATAAATAATTTATATCAGAAATTTCAATAGTTTTCATGACATATCTGCATGAGGTTGAATATTACTTCAAGTTGAAACAGTGCCTGGGATATTTCTAGTATCTTCTCTGAACCTCAAACTTAGTATCTGCCTGTGTTAACACAAAAGATATTTATATTTGTTGTTGAAGGCTATGTTAAACATGATCAGCAAAACCTTTGGCTTTAATACTGGGATCTTGTTTTCTTACTTTTAATTTGAGAGAGTGTGTCAGTACCTAAAAGTGGTTGGGAAGGGGACTCTGGCATCTCAAGCTTATAAGGAATAAACCAAGTTTCCATTAGGTCATGAATAAAATTACTCCTAGGGTTGGAGAGGTTGGGTTGTCCTAAAAATTAGTACTTTGTTATTCTTCATTGCTCACTTCTCTAACACTGGTGGAGAAGAATGGTGGAAAGTTCTTGGGGAAAGTATAAGGGGGTCAGACACGAGAAAATGAATTTTCTTTTTTCTTTTGATATGTGTATATGTGATCACATTTTCTATTTATTACCTATCTAATTACTTCAGTTCTTTTGCTTTCTTACCCCAATAAGATCTTTAAGGTTTTTTAGGAAGGGTTTAGATTTTTAATTTATGAAAGCATATATGGTCATTAAGTAAAAGAGAAAAATAATAAAAAGTAGAAGGAAAATAACAAAAAGTAGGGAAAAAAACCCCTCATGTGTGGTTCCATTTTTTAAAAAATATATTCTATGTCTACTTATCTGATTGAAGCAAACTTACTTTTTTTTTTTTTTTTTTAAGATTTTATTTGTCAGAGAGAGCACAAGCAGGGGGAGCTGCAGGCAGAGGGAGAAACAGGCTCCCTGCTGAGCAAGGAGCCCAATGTGGGACTTGATCAGGTAAGCATCTGAGCTGGAGGCAGATGCTTAACCGACTGAGCCACCCAGGCATCCCGGTTCCATTATTTTTAATATTCCCTTCTCAGTTACCTTTGCACTGTAGAAGAGTGAGAAGTTTTAAGAAGGGATTCTAAATGTAATCCAGTGAACATTTATAGTATTTTAATATTTGGTAGTTGTATATCCTCAGATACAGTTTTCATATATTGCTTTCTCTACTACTTGTATATTTTGTAGCTGTATGTTTAGAGAAAAGTCAGTGTTTTAATTATTTAACAACTTTTGTGTCCCACTAGTGGTCACCATTGTATTTAATTTTATGAGCTGCATAGAAAGGAAGAGTAATTTTTTTTCATAGTAAATTTCATTGCCTCTACTCTTTTTGGAAAAAAAAAGTACTTAGCTTTTATTTATTTGTTTGTTTGTTTATTTATATTTTTATGTAATGACCGTTTATAACATTTACCTTCTGTATTAGTTTGCTATGGCTGCCATAACAGAAAGACAGACTCTGTGGCTTAAAAGAAATTTATTTTCCCCCAATTTCTGGAGGCTAGAAGTCCAAGATCAAGGTGGGCAGTTCTGATTTCTTCTGAGGCCCCTTTCCCTGCTTTGTATATGGCCACCTTCTTGCTGTGGCCTCACCTGGTCATCCCTTCGTCTTTGTGTGTCTGTGTCTTAATCTGCTCCTACAAAGATATCACTCATGTTGGATTAAGGTCCACCCATATTGACCTCATTTTGGCTTAATTACCTCTTTAAAGGCTCTGTCTCCTAATAGCCACATTCTTGGGGCTAGGACTTCATAGGAATTTTGGAAGGTATACAACTTAGCCTGTAATAACACCTGATTGATCATTCATTCTTGGTAAGTGCTTACTGTGCCTACATTAAGCCTGAATTTGTAAAGTGTGCAAAAACTAAAGTTAGTAGTTTTATGTCAGGGCTTTCTCTGTGTAGTTAGAGAAGCTTTTCTGGTCTACTCTTAGGCCTAAGCTGAGATGCAAGGGTTTCTCATACTTCTTGGTGATTGAACTGTTTCATGAAGTAGCCATGTGGTGTAAATTTTTTCTTTTTTCTGCAGTTTGTTGTGAAAAGTATGAAAGGTTGCTAATTATAAACTAATAACTCTTGTAAGTAGTTAATTACAATTTGTAATAATACAGTCTTAGTTTCCTGTTAGTTTCTTTAGGAGGATTTTGCTTTGATGTGCTAAAACACAATATTTAGTGATTTAAATTCTTGAGTAAGCATGAATGAAGCTTAAATGTAATATCCTGATTTCTAAGTATGTAAAGTGGTGGCTTATCTGATCCCTCATAATGTTTTTCTCAGAAATAGATGTATGTCTTTTTGTCTTCTTTTGGAAAACTCAGCATCTTATTCACACATATGAATAAAACATTATGAATGTTTTAAATATCAGCTTTATAGTGGTATAATTTGCATATAATAAATTATCCACCTAAAGATTGTAATTAGATGTTTTGATAGATGTATGTATCAGTGAAATCACCACCACAGTTAAGAAGATACAGAACATTTCCATCATCTTATGGAATAAAATTTTCTTATGTTCCTTTGCTCTTCATTTCTCCCTCTACCCATTGGCCCCAGTGTACCACTGATCTGCTTCAGTCTCGATTAGTTTGCCTTTTCTATAAGTTTAAGTGAATTAAATCATGCTGTTTGTGTCTGACTTCTTTTTTTTTTTTTAAGATTTTATTTATTTATTTGACAGAGAGAGAGATAGCGAGAGAGGGAACACAAGCAGGGGGATTGGGAGAGGGAGAAGCAGGCTTCCGGCTGAGCAGGGAGCCCGATGTGGGGCTCGATCCCAGGACCCTGGGATCACAACCTGAGCCGAAGGCAGATGCTTAATGACTGAGCCACCCAGGCACCCCGTGTCTGACTTTTTTCACTCAGAATGATGATTTTGAGAATCCATCCACTGTGTTGCATTTATCAGTAATTAATTTGTTCTCATTGCTGGGTGGTATTCCAGTGTTTGGCTAAATCACATTTTACCAATGGATATTTATATTTTTTACAGTTTTTTTACTCTTATGAATAAAGCTGCTATGAATGTTCATGTAAGTTGTTATGTGGAAATATGTTTTTATTTCTCTGGGGAGTGGAATTGACTGGGTCACATGGTGAGCTTATGTTTAAATTTGTTAAGACTCACCCAGTTTTCCAAAGTGTTTTTTTTTTTTTTTTTATATTCCCATCAACAATATGTGAGAGTTCTCGTTTCTCCAGAGCCTTGGCAACATTTGTTATTGTCAGTCTCCTTAATTTCAGCAATTCTAATGGATGTGTAATGATATCTCATTTAATATGCATTTACTTGATAATTAATAATCTTAAGTGGTTTTTAATATGCTTACTGGCATTCCTGATATTTTGTGAAATGTCTTCATGTATTTTGACCATTTTTTGTTTTGTTTTGTTTAAGATTTTAAATAATCTTTCCAACCAAGGTGGGGCTTGAACTTACAACTCCTAGATCAAGAGCCACATGCTCCACCCACTGAGCCAGCCAGGCACCCCTTGACCATTATTTTTTTTTTTAACCATTCATTTTTGATTGGCTTCTTTGTTTTCTTATAAATGAGTCATAATTGTTATATAACTGGTTTTTTAGATTAAACTTTAGACTTTGGAGTAATTGTAGATTCATATGCTGTTTTAAGAAATAATACAAAGATATGCTATTATGCTATGTACCCTTTACCCAGTTTTCTTCAATGATAAACTGTAGTATAATATCACAGCAGGATGTTGACATTGATACAATCTACCAATCTTATCCAGATTCACCGGTTTTACTTGTACTTACTTGTGTGTGTGTCCTCTGTTCTGTTTTGTGTCGTGTATAGGCATCACAACAGTAAAGATACATAACTGTTCCATCTCGTGTTGCCCTTTTATGTCCACCTTTCCCTTTCTTGATCTTAAGGTGCAGCAGCCACTGATCTTTCTCCATATATATAGTTTTGTTATTTCACGAATGTTATGTAAATGAAATAATACAGTATATAACCCTTTATTTTACTTTTTTTTTTTTTAAAGATTGTATTTATTTATTTTACAGAGAGACAGCGAGAGAGGGAACACAAGCAGGGGGAGTGGGAGAGGGAGAAGCAGACTCCCCGCTGAGCAGGGAGCCCGATGTGGGGCTCGATCCCAGGACCCTGGGATCATGACCTGAGCCAAAGGCAGACACTTAACGACTGAGCCACCCAGGCGCCCTAGTACATAGCCTTTTAGAATTAACTTTTCTCACTCAGCATATTTCTGTGGAGATTAATCAGAGTTGTCAATAGTTTATCATCCCTGCTGAGTAGTATTCCATACTGTGGATATACCACAGTTTGTTGAACCATTCGTCCATTGATGGACATCTGGGTTGTTTCCGTTTTGGCTAATAGGAATAAAAGCTGCTATGAATACCTGTACGCAGGTTTTTGTGTATCAGTTTCCATTTCCCAGAGATAAATACCCAAGAGTGAAATTACTTGGTTGTATGGAAATTATAGGTTTAGTTCTATAAAATTGCCAAACTGCCAGAGTGGCTGTAACCTTTTAAATTCCCACTAGCAGTATATGAGTGATCCAGTTCCTCTCTGTCCTCAGTATCGTGAGGTGTTGTTACTATTTTAAAATTTAACTTTCTTTCTTTCAAGAGAGAGCACGTGAGAGTGGGTGGAGGGGCAGAAGGAGAGGGAGAGAGAATCTTAAGCAGGCTGCACGCCCAGTGCAGAGCACAGCATGGGGCTCGATCTCATGATCCTGAGATCATGACCTGAGCCGAAATCAAGAGTTGGTGCTTAACCAGCTGAGCCAAAATCAAGAGTTGGTGCCTAACCAGCTGAGCCACTCTAAAATTATTTTTTTATTTTAGATGAGAGCCATTCTGATATATGTGTAGTTATATCTTGCTGTGGTTTTAATTTGTATTTCCTTAATAGCTAATGAAATTGATTATCTTTTCATATGCTTTTTGCCATTTGTGTATCTCCTTCAGTGAATTGTTTGTTGATGTCTATTTTGGTTTGCTAGGGCTGCCATAAAGAATGCCACAGAATGGGTGGCTTGATTAACAGAAATTTATTTGTCACTGTTCTAGAGGCTAGAAGTCTACCATCAGACTGAAGGCAGGTTTGGTTTCTCCTTGGCTTACAGGTGGCTGCCATCTTTCTGCATCCTCATGCTGTCCTGTCCTGTAGAATCCAAAAGTCTGACAGATTTCCTTCATTTTGTTCCTTCTCTCCCTTTTACTCCAAGATGGCAGTGTCTCTGTTGTATAATCCCATCTTTCTGGCTTCTGCTGTGACATCTGATTATATTCCTGAGTTGGCACCCATGATCTCTTGGTGAAATACTTTTCTAGCCACAGTTTTGAAAAAGGTCTGATGATGAGTTCTTGTATTTTGCAATATGGATAGGCTGAAAATTTTCCAAATCTTCAAGTTCTAGTTCTTTTTTGCTTAACAGTCCTTCAACTTATATTTCTTTCTCACTTTTATCATAAGAAACAAGGAGAAACCAGGCTGTGCCTTTAATACTTTGCTTAGAAATCTTGTCAGCTATATATCCAAGTTCATCACTTTTAACTTCCACTTTCCGTACAACACTAGGAGACAAGTTCTTGCCACTTTTTTTTTAACAAGGATTGCCTTTCCTCCAGTTTCTAATAACATGCTCTTCATTTCCATCAGAGATCTCATCATAATCGCCTTTAACATCCATATTCCTCCTACCCCTCTTTTCAAGGCAGTTTAGTTTTTTTTTTTTTTTTTTTTCTTTTTTAAATATGCACCTCCAAACTGTTCCAGCCTCTATCCATTACTTACTTCCAAAGCCACTTTCACATTTTTAGGTGTTATAGCAGCATTCTATTTCTGGGTACCAAAATCTATTGGTTTGTTATGGCTGCCATAACAAAATACCACAGACTGTGTGGTTTAAACAACAGAGATTTATTTCTCACAGTTTCTCACAGTTCTTCCAGGAGACTGGAATTCCCAGTTTGGTTACTCTTGAGGCCTCACTGCTTGGCTTGCATTTGATTGTCTCCTTGCTGTGTCCTCACATGGCCTTTTCTTTGTGCGTGTGCACCAATGATGTCTGTCTCTCTTCTTAGGACACCAGTTTTACTGGATTAGAGCTCTACCCTTATGATCTTATTTAACCTTACTGATCTCTTTAAAGGCCCTAGTAAAGTCACGTTGGGGGTTGAGGAAACACAGTTCAATCCATAGCAATGTTTTTGTCCCTTTTCTAATTGAATTTTTTTGTTAACTGTTGAATTTTGAAGTTTGAAATATATTCTGGGTATTAGTCCTTTATCATATATATGCAGTACGGTTACAGATATTTTCTGCCAGTCTCTCTCTATTTTTTTTTCCTCTAAATGGGGAGGAAGAGTTTTAAATTTTGATGAGATCCAGTTTATCAGCATTCCCTTTTATGGACTGTACTTTAGTTGTCAAGTCTGAGAACTCTTTGCCTAGCTGTATAACTGTTTTAAAAATATGTCCTTCCATGTTGAAGGAAAAATGATTAGAGATTGCAAATTACACATTTTCTTTTGCTGGGGGAATTTGTGAATATGCTGGGAGAAGGTTCACCTAGAATAGGGGCAGATCAGTTGTGAGCAAAATAATTTGTTGGGAGCGGGCACCTGGGTGCCTCAGTCGGTTAAGCGTCTGCCTTCGCCTCTGCCCAGCATTTGGCTCCTTGCTCAGTGGGGAGTCTGCTTCTCTCTCTCTCCCTGTTCCTGCTGCTCCCCCTACTTGTGCTCTCTCTCTCTGTCAAATAAATAAATAAAATCTTAAAAAAAAATTTGTTGGGGGATGGTTCTTACGTTTTTCTTTTTTTCAGTTCTTCTCTGTAAGGCATTGATAGTTTTTGTCCTGCACTCTCTTTTAAGGATGCTTATATAACAATTAACTTTGGAAAATAGCAAATGTCTATTTTATCTTACATGGTAGCATCGTCATCTGCTTGGTCAATCCAAATTGGAAACACCGGGTATCCTTACTGAGTGCCCCAATCTCATTCTTCACAGTCACTGCATCCCACTGATTTCAACTTTTAGGTAGCTCTTGTGTCTTTCCTACGTTTGCATCCTTATTACTAACTGCTCTGGTTCATCACCTTATCTTCTCATTTAAGTGTTAAAATTGCCTTTACATAATTGTTTGATTAGGGAGTATCACTGGGGGTTTCCCTTCATGTTTGTTTTTTTTTGGGGGGGGGTGGGCGGAGGAGAGGTAGGGATTAAAAAGAGATGGTGTGAGTGACAGTCTTTCTTTAATGAGTGTTCTTTCTTGAGAAAAGAAAATTCTTACTTTCTGGCTTATGAAAATATTTTAGTGGTGATTCAAAGATTTTTCTTTTTTTTTTTTTTCATGATTATGCAGAGGAGATTTTGAGATGAGAGAATCTTTATTCCTATGTTCACATAGATATTTTGCCCAGAAGTGAGGTACAATTTTATAGTTTTGTATGATTGATGGGCTTCACTACAACGTAGCACTTCAATATTTGTAGAGTAGATGAAAAATATATATTTAATTACATGTAAGAATGCAGTTTTCTAATATTGTTCATCATTATTTCTAATTTTTAAGAAATATTTTAATAGCTATATAATGTAAAAAATCGAAATATGGAATTTTTTTCTTTTTTTTATATAGGAATGAAGATCTAAAGCAAATGTTGGAGAGCAACAAAGATTCTGCTAAGTTGGATGCTATGAAACGGATTGTTGGGGTAGGTAAAATAGATCATTTCAATTTTGGAAAAGGGACATGTAGTGATTATATTAAATATGTGTTAAATAATATATTAAGTACCAAATCAAACATCTCATTTTCCCTTTATATTAATATTTCCTGTCTAAAATGTTTTGGAAGAAGTTTGGAGTGTCACAGTTCAGATACTTGAGTTTTGTTTTTGTTTTTGTTTTCAGAACTTGAGTTTTAATTCCGTCTTTTCTGTGTTCTAATTTCCCTATCTCTAATATCAAGATATTTCTCCTCTGAGATAGAAAGAACTAATCATTTTGAAGACAAAATAGGATTATATACAACAATATTTTGACTTCTTACATGGAGGGATTGTAGATTAGCTGAAGGATTTTCTTGTGTCATTTAATGGCCTAAAAATTGTGAGCATTCTTCTGTGTTTCAAATTCCCTTGCTACCAATACCAATGCTTTATTCAATTTAGTATCATAGAAGTTCTTTTTTATTTTATTTTATTTTATTTATTTGAGAGAGAGAGCGCACAAGCAGGGGTGGGGGCAGAGGGAGAGGGAGAAGCAGACTCCCCGCTGAGCAGGGAGCCCAACATGGGGCTTGATCCCAGGACCCCGAGATCAGGGCCCAAGCCGAAGGCAGACGCTTAACCGATTGAGCCACTCAGATGCCCCGTATCATAGAAGTGCTAATGAATATTAGTAAATGCAAGAACATTCACCAGTTTTCAGTTGTAATGTAAAATTCAAACAATTGACTGAAAGTTATTAGAGTCATTTGTCAGAGAGCTAAAAATATAATGCAATTCCTAATTATATATGAAATTTTTAATAAAATATTTTCGCAGTTTGTATTGTATGCACTCGAGGTTTTTTTTTTTTTGCATTCTTTTTTTTTTTTTTATTACATTCACAGTGAAAACACTGTTTAACTCAGTGACTGTCTAATGCTAAAGAGTTTTGATTTTTTTCTCAGTGGAATTAAATTCACAAAACCTGTCTTTCTCATTGCTACTGTGCTGTTCATCACCACCATTGCTGATTTTATCTGTCACCTATTTTTATATAATGTCAAAATGTAATATATTTGTATAATTGCACAAATAAACTCTTATGATAAGGTGACAACACAACTGAAACAATACTGTTTTCCAGCAGGAAATGCCACCATATGAGAGTTTGAAATATCCTTTCTTTTCTTGGTATATTAAATTCAAATCCCATTTATGAAAGATGATTATAGGTATCAGTATGTTCATTTAAGGGTGACTTGTTATGAAAATCAGATTTATAAAAGTTAAGGACTAACTGTATCTGTAGAACACCTGCAGGTTATTTGATTCTTACATTCCGGTTTATGTCATTTGGTAATGCAGGGGACATGTTCAAGATTCTTTATAAATTTTTCAGTTGTTAATGTTAAGCTGTATAAATAATTACATTTATGGACAGGTAGTTCTTGCTTTGCATGGCTTTGATAACACACAGATTTCAGTTAACACAGTTTAGTTAAATAACACCAATCCCACAACAACATGGTTCAAATTTCAGTTACCAGGGCATGTTAACATAGTAATTGCGTAATGTACAAACTTCACCAGTAACTCTTGAATTCACAGCTCACTATATAGATAACAAATACACATCATGATCATTGACCAGTCATGTCACTTCTTTCAAAGTCTTCTATTGATTTGTCACTGTGTACATTTCTTGGTGTATGTACAGACAGCAAAACATGTAGTTGTGTTCCCTCCTTGCTTCCCAGTGAGAAACCCACTTGACATTTTACAAAAATCGATAATGAAAGAGAGATTTGGTCAACAAAGATGAAAATGCAGCAAAGAAATAAAAAGTGATAACATTTGGGACACCTGGGTGGCACAGTCAGTTCAGCATCTACCTTCAACTCAGGTAATGATCCCAGGGTCCTGGGATCAAGTCCCTCATGGGGCTCCTTGCTCAGAGGAGAGCCTGCTTCTCCCTCTGCCTGCTGGTCCCCCTGCTTGTGCTCTCTCTCTGACAAATAAATAAAATCTTTAAAAAAAAGTGGTAACATTGGAAATGAAAATCAGGTACAATGTAAATGGAGTTATAAAGAAATAGCCAACTGTGGGAATGGTGACATGGCCATTTTTTGAGAGACTCTAATTATGTAGCTGGAAGAATGTAGTAAAGGTGAGCTTTTCAACATAAATAAGGGAAATGGTTGTGATAAAAAGGATGAAGATATGCCCTCAGGATCTATCCATTTTGTCACAAATGGCAGGATTCCTTCTTTCTCATGGCTGAATAGTATTCCATTATATCTATATATCTGTATCACCTTTATCCATTTATCTGTGGACAGATTCTTGGGTTGTTTCCGTATCTTGGCTACTGTGAATAATGCTGCAATGAACATGGGAACATAGATATCTCTTTGAGATAGTGATTTTATTTCCTTTGGATATATACTGAGAAATGGGATTGTTGAATCATATGATAGTTCTATTTTTAATTTTTTTGAGCAGTCTCCATACTGTTTTCCATGGTGGCTGTACCAATTTACATTGCCACCAACAGTAGAAAGAATTCTCTTTTCTCTACATCCTTGCCATCACTTGTTATCTCTTGTCTTCTTGGTGATAGTTATTCTAAGAGGCTTGAAGTAATACTTCATTATAAATGTACACAATGTTATATGTCAATTATATCTCAATAAGTCTGAAAAAAGTTATTCTTCATTATACAGTGATGTAAATATATATGTAAATTTTCAAATAATATTGAGGCATAAAAAGTAAAAGTTTCATCTTCTAGTTAAATTTTAGAACCAAATTCTCAAGTTCTGTTAAAAATTGTTTTTGAACTTTGATTAGGATAATATGGAATTAATATATTCCCTTCTTTCTTCCCTCTTTCCCTGTCTTTCAGTAGCATTATGTTTATATTTTGTAGTTTTTATCATAGAGATCTTGTGCATTCCTTGTTAGATTCATTTCTATGTATTTTTAAATCTTGATGGCCATTATGAATGGTCCCCTTCATTATATTTTTAACATTAATTATTAATGGTATATAGGAAGACAAATGACTTTTCTGTGTTCTGTATTTGGCCTCCTTAGTGAACTCTCTTCTTATCTCTAACAGTTTTTTAGTTTCCTATGCTTGGATTTTCTGGATAGATAATTGCGTTGGGAAATTATGGGAGATTTATATTTATTTTAAAATATTTTTAACTCATTTTTTTATATGTAGAAAAAGCCTACTGGGCTCTATGTTGGAATTGCGTTAACTCTATAATAGATCAATTTTGGGAGAATTAACATTTTAACAGTATTTTGCCTTATGACCCATGATCATGATTCTGTTTCTTCACTTGTTTAGGTCATCTTTAATTTCTCTCAATAGTGTATTATATTATAGTTTTTAGTGTTAAATTTTAAGTTGTATTATTTTGTTAATAC
Organism: Neomonachus schauinslandi; assembly: GCF_002201575.2. Classification (NCBI taxonomy): domain Eukaryota; kingdom Metazoa; phylum Chordata; class Mammalia; order Carnivora; family Phocidae; genus Neomonachus; species Neomonachus schauinslandi. The sequence continues at coordinate 56,346,721 of NC_058409.1, read as the reverse complement.
TTTATCTAAATACTTTGTGTTTTTGAATGCTATTTATTGAATGATATATTTTAATTTTCAGTGAGCAATTATTGTTTGCTAATTCCCCTTTTTATTAAGTAACTAATAGTTATTTTACTTGAAATTTTTTCAGTGAGCTGTTAGAGCAATCATTTGTTCACCTTTACTTTTGTCCAGTTTTTTTTTTTTTTTTTAAAGATTTTATTTATTTATTTGACAGAGCGAGACAGCGAGAGAGGGAACACAAGCAGGGGGAGTGGGAGAGGGAGAAGCAGGCTTCCCGCCGAGCAGGGAGCCCGATGCGGGGCTCGATCCCAGGACTCTGGGATCATGACCTGAGCCGAAGGCAGACGCTTAACGACTGAGCCACCCAGGCGCCCCTACTTTTGTCCAGTTTTTAATTTGATTTCTAAATAGTACCATATTTCTATGTGGAAGCTTTTAAAATCATTTAGAAATTTTTCTGTTCGTGTGTGTGTGTGTGTGTGTGTGTGTGTGTGTGTGTGTATCATTTCAAAACATCTTTTGGCTATGGGCGCCTGGGTGGCTCAGTTGGTTAAGCGACTGCCTTCTGCTCAGGTCATGATCCTGGAGTCCCTGGATCGAGTCCCGCATCGGGCTCCCTGCTCGGCAGGGAGTCTGCTTCTCCCTCTGACCCTCCCCCCTCTCATGTGCTCTCTCTCATTCTCTCTCTCTCAAATAAATAAATAAAATCTTTAAAAAAAAAAACAAAACATCTTTTTTTTTAAAGATTTAATTTATTTATTTATAAATAAATATAAAAAATAAATATATATAATATAAAATAATATATAATATAAATATAAATATTTATATTATATTTATATTTAATATTTATAATATTTATAAATATTATTATATTTATAATAAATATAAAAATAAATATATATAAATATAAAAAAATACCTAGGAATAAACTTACCAAGGGGCCAGAAGACTCATTCCTTGAAAACTATAAAACGTTGCTGAAAGAAATAAGAAAAGACACAAATAAATGGAAAGACATCATCTATTCATGGATTGGAAGACTTGGTATCGTTAAGATGTCAGTATCAAAGTGAGTATGTATTCAGTGTAATTCCCATCAAATTCCCAGTGGTGGTGTTTGCAAAAACAGAAGAATCTATCCTAAGATTCATATGAATCCTGAATAGCCAAAACATTCTTGAAGAAGTTATGTTTCACACTTCCTGATTTGAAAACTTAATTCAAAGCTATGAGTAATCAAAACAGTGTGGTAATGTCATAAAGACAGACATATATACCTGATAGACCATGCAGAAATAAACCCTTCCATATATGATCAAATGATTTTGACAAGGGTGAGAGACCATTCAATGGTGAAAGGATATTCTTCAACAAACGGTGTTGGGAATCTGGATATCCACCTGCAAGAAAATGAATTTAGACCTCTGCTTCATAATATAAATCTATATATATCTATATATATAAAAAACAAGGCAAAATGAATTAAAGACTTAAATATAAGAGCTAACACTATAAAACTTACGGAGGAAAACATAGGGCAAAAACTTCATGACATTAGATTTGTCAAAGGTTTCAAGAAAAAGCAACAAAAGAAAAAAAATGGATAATTTGGGCTGTATCAAAATTAAAATCTCTGTGCATCATATGCAGCAGTTGATGAGGCAACCCACAGAATGGGAAAAAATATTTTGAAATCTATAAAAAACCATTCTCCCATCATAGAGGAATTAATATCCAGTATATGTAAAGAACTCATACAACTCAACATCTAAAAAAACAACCCAATTGAAAATGGAGAAAGGACTTGACTGGACATTTCTCTTGTCTTATACTTCGGTAGTAAGTAATATTAGGACCATTTATGATTAGATGGTAAGTTATGCTAGGGAAGGGGGTCTCCTATATCCACTTATTATCCAGGTAGAAACTAACTGGTAGCTTTTTTCCGAAGTACCTCACACGAACTACATCATGTAGAAATATGTTGAAATTTCTGTCATATCTCAAATAATCTGGTATCTTTTTTTTTTTTTTTTTATCATATCTGACATAAAAAATGTCCTGGATTGACTCAATAGCAAAGTGAATGTAACAGAAGAAAGAACCAGAAGTTGAAGACAGATCATTAGAAATTAATTTGCAGAACAGATAAAAACAAAAAGAAATGAATACAGCCTCAGGGTTTTGTTGGATAATACCAAAAGATCTAACAAATATGTTCAAAAGAAGAGAAAGAGATTGGGGCAATAAAAATACTTGAAGAAATAATGGTTGGAAACTACCCAAATTAATGAATGACATAAATTTGTGATGAAATGTTCAGAATACCCCAGTCAGGATAAACTCAAAGAAAACCATGCCTGAACACAAAGCAATTAAACTGTGGAAAATCAAAAATAAAGAAATAATCTTGAAAGTACTTGGGGAAAAAAATGATACATTACATACAAGGACCAGTGATTTGAATAACTCCATATTTCTCATCAGAAACCATGCAGCCAGAAGACAATAGAACACATTTATTTTATTGATTGATTGAGAGGGAGGGAAAGAGAGAGAGAAAGAGAGCAGGGGAGGGGCAGAGGGAGAGGAAGAGAGAGAATTGTAAGCACACTTTCAGTGATCTCACAACTCTGAGATCATGATCTGAACTGAAGAGTCGGATGCTCATCTGACTGAGCCACGTAGGCACCCCTGGAACATCTTCAAAGTACTGAAAGAAAATAGAGGTAACACCTGAACAACAGAGGTTTGAATTGCATGGGTCCACTTATACATGTTATTTTTATAGTATAGTATTGTAAATGCATTTTCCCTTTATGATTATTTTTCTTATGGTTTTAATATTTTTTTTCTAGCTGTATTGTAAGAATACAGTATATAACACATACAACATGTAAAATATATGTTAATCAACTGTTTATCTTATCAATAGGGCTTCCAGTCAACAGTAGGCTATTAGTAGTTAATATGGGGGGAGGAGTCAGAAATTATATGTGGATATTCAAGTCTGTGGGTTGGTGCCCACAATCCCTGCATTGTTCAAGGGTCTACTGTATTTGGTAAGCATAAAGGACTAATTTTATTCTTTGTAGGTTATACTGAGAGGTTTTAAATGGATATAGATATAGTATATATTATAGCTGTAATATAAAGGCTAGCAGGAAGGTGGGATTAAAAGGGCCCATATGGTTGTAAGGGTTCTACATTTTATTTGACCTGGTTCAGTATTAGCACTAAGTAGACTGTGAAAGATTTGCTGTATCTTGATTTGTCTATCTATCTAATAATCCCTCTAGAGGAAGAACCACTAAAAGTTAAACAAAAATATACAGCCAAAAAATCAATATAAAAATTAAAATAATATTTAAATGCTCCCAAATAATGGGAATGACAGTGGTCAGACAAACAAAACACAGACAGTAAACAGAAAACAGGTAATAAAACTGTAGACCTGAATCTAACGACATCAATAATTATATTAAATTTGAGTGATCTAAAGTCAACAACTAAAAGATACTGTCAGATTAGATGAAAATATCAAGATGCAACTATATATTCTCTAGGAGAAACCCACTTTTATTTATTTTTTTAAGATTATTTGAGAGAGGGAGAAAGAGAGTGATAGAGAGCACTAGTTGGGGGAAGGGGCAGAGAGAGAGAGAGAGAGAGAGAGAGAGAGAGGCAGATTCCCTGCTGATCAGGGAGCCCGATGTGGTCCTTGATCTCAGGACCCTGGGATCATGATCTGAGTCGAAGGTAATTGCTTAACTGACTAAGCCACCCAGGTGCCCCAAGGAAAAACCCACTTTTAGTATAAAGACATACATAGATAGATTAAAAATATAAGGATGGGAAATATATACTAGGAAAACACTAAACAAAAGGGCAGCTCCCACCCCTAGCACTTTCCATTTCTCATACATTCCTTTTTTTTTTTCCCACAGTACTCTCTTTTACCATCTCACATATTTTATTTATTTATTTATTGTTCCTCACCCCCATTAGAAGGTAAGCTCTAATGGGCAGGGATTATGTACTGTTCACAGTTGTATCATCAAGGCCTGCAATAGTCCCTGGCATGTAGTGCTCTCTCAGCAAATATTTGTTAAATGAATTTGACTATAGGCTTTTTTCTTCTGTCATCTGTTAACATTTTTTTGAATAGTGTTCTGTAGAACAGTTGGGGAATACTTAGAATAGGATATAATAGGACAGGATCTCTGACTTCTGGTAGTCATTGAATAACTGAAACAATGGGCTCTAGAGAACATTTGATCCCTCTCTCCTTATTTTACAGATGAGGGAATTGAGGGAGGTGAAAAAATCATACAAAGATGTTTTACCTGCAGTAAAACAGGTTTACAAAATACTCAAGTCAGAGTGCCTGGGTGGCTCATTCAGTTAAGCGTCTGCCTTCGGCTCAGGTTGTCATCCTGGATCCCTGCTTCAGGCTCCCTGCTCTGGCGGGGGGGGGGTCGTGGGGGAGGAGTCTGCTTTTCCCTCTGCCTCTATCCCTCTCCCCACTTGTGCTCTGTCTCTCAAATAAACAAAATCTTTTAAAAAGATTTTAATCTTTTAATCTTTTAAAAAAACCAAAATATTCAAATCATAATATGACAGGTAAGGAATAGAATATAAAAGACTAGCTTGTTTTAGAGTATTTTTAAACTATCCTGTAGAAGGGTCTTGTTGAGAAATTGCTAACTGGGATTATAATGCTCAACGTTATAAAATGTTGTAAAACATTTGTCATAAATTTATAAAACTAATAGTTTCCATAATTTTTAGGTAGTTTCCTAGCTAGAGTGTATAATTCATATAGAATCCCTTTCCAGAAAATTATAGTTTAAACTTTATTTTGTAGCTATCAAAGTCTTGACTATTAATAGACATGAAGATATATTCTGGGAATGAGAGTAAAGGAAATGGGGATGTAGGTAGACATACAACTAAAATAAATAGAAATAAAACATAGCACATAGAAAATTCCAAATGAAAAGTGTAGATTAAAAAATACTAGAGGAAATTAGAATTGGATGACATGGTAGGCCAGGTATTGGGAGATGACTCTAGGAAGGGAGAGTGATTAGAATTTGGGAGGAACGTGAAAAGTAAAAAGAATTGGGGCGCCTGGGTGGCTCAGTTGTTAAGCGTCTGCCTTCGGCTCAGGTCAGGATCCCAAGGCCCTGGGATTGGGCTCCCTGCTCCGCGGGAAGCCTGCTTCTCCCTCTCCCACTCTCCCTGCTTGGGTTCCCTCTCTCACTGTGTTTCTGTCTGTCAAATAAATAAATAAAATCTTTAAAAAAAAAAAAATAAAAAGAATTGAGTTGGGGGTGTGATATGAGTACAGGCATGGAGGAGCCAGAGAATGTTCTGGTAGTGGTAGGTCAGTTTATTTTGATAGTAGCATTTGTGTAGAACAATAATGATTGATGCGCTTAAAAGGGATCTTGCAAACTGAGGGCGTTTAATATTAAGTGAAATGGTTTGGATTCTTTTTTTTTTTTTTTTAAAGATTTTTATTTATTTGAGAGAGAGAGCATGAGCAGGGGGTGGGGTAGAGGGAGAGTGAGAAGCAGACTCCCCGCTGAGCAGGGAGCCTGATGCGGGACTCGATCCTGGGACCTTGAGATCATGACCTGGGCCGAAGGCGGACGCTTAACCGACTGAGCCACCCAGGTGCCCAGTAGTTTGGGTTCCTAGGCAGTCAGGGTTGAAACTGTCAGTGATGTACATTATGGACAGGAGCAGGAGACTGTTGGAAAAGGTCCTTTATGAGGTGATAGTGACCTAGTTCAGGATAGTAACAGTGAGAAAGGATTAATGTGATTGTACAGAGAAATCACAACGGGACCTAGTTATTTTGTAGATTTGAGAAGAAAGAGTTCTGTGGTTTCTGGTATCTGGGAAAATTGGTGGAAATAGGAAGTTCTAGCATGAGTGCCATTTTATCATGAGAAATAAGTTTGGTTTTAGACAGCAAGTTTGAGATGAGAGAGACATCTAATGATGTCCAATTATAGAAGTGGAACTGGGGCTTAGAGTTTGGGGAATTGATCCCCATAGTGGTGAGAGTTAAGTCCTGAAGGTGAATGAAATGTTAGGAGTTTCAGAGATTGTAGAATAGTGTAGCCTGAAAAGATGGTGGTGCACAGAACTTTAGTGGGCAGAGCAGAGGACTTGGTGAAGGGAACTTTGAAAAGTAGTGATTGGAGAAGTAGGGGAACCCTTGAAAAGAAAGCCAGGGGAGAAATAGCTTGTTCAAAATAACATTTATTCCACCCCCCCCACCTCCATTACAAATGCAGTATAATTTTAATATAAGAACCTGGGAAATAAAGGACAGTATAAATATTTAAAAATTATTTACACCCTCATTAGCCAGAGAAAACTGTAGATATTTTATTATATCTCTTAAATTACTATATATTTCTTCTTTAATGTGTCTGTGTATTTGTATATTTATATTGATATACAAGTCATTGGTTCTTTGATGCAGATAGTTGAGATAAGTAATAACTCAAAAAGGCCTGTTAATTCCATAGCTAATTTGTTGATTCTATTTTCTAAATATTTAATGTATGTAGAATTTGTTTTATTTTCAAATGACTCATTTTAAAAAGGTTTCACCTCTAATACTCTACTTTTATCCTTCAGATGATTGCAAAAGGGAAAAATGCATCTGAACTGTTTCCTGCTGTTGTGAAGAATGTGGCCAGTAAAAATATTGAGGTACTGTTTTTTGGGTTTTTTTTAAGATTTTATTGTTTTATTTATTTTAGAGTGAGAGAGAGCGTGCACACATGTACACTGAGCCGGTGGGGTTGGGGTTGGTAAGAGTAGAGGGGGAGGGAGAGAGAGGGAGGAGGGGAAAGAATCTTAAGACTGCGGAGTGCGTAGCCTGACCCCACAGTCCTGAGATCATGACCCCAGCCGAAACCAAGAGTCTGATGCTCAATCGCTCGACTGGCTGAGCCACCCAGGTGCCCCTTGAGGTGCTATTTTGATTCATAATCTTCATGATTCCTTTTGTTGTAAAAGAATCATACTTTTCAGTTACTTTGAAGTGTAGCATAAGATCCTTAAGTATCACTAGATTTTTTGTTATAATTAAAATGTCCATAATCTTAAATAAACAGTATTTGGATTTTTGGACAGAGAATGTGAAAAGTAAATGAGATTAATTCACGTGGTGAATGGTGGTAATTTGTTGTGTATTCTTAGAAACAAGTTTACTTGAAATTCTGCTCTAGGGACTTAATTTTAAGATAGCACATGTCCAGTGAAACAGACCTAAGTTCATGCAGTATAAGGGCAGAGTTTGAACCCAAGTATTATCACTCCACATGTAGTGTTCTTTTTGAGACATTTTAGCTCTGGTATACCCTGCCTCTGTACAGCAGGATGTATTGTGAGCCTTCAATTACTTGTCTCTGTGTGGGTTTGTAAGTGGTGTTTGAAACAGAAATTCAAAGAACTTTGAGGCCAGGGTAATGTTGGGTCAGATGGACTAATGACTTTTGATAGAGTACAAAAGAAAAATAAGAGCCAGTGTAGAAACCATTGAGTAAGATGAGTAGAATGAAGAGTTCAGTGAAGGGGATAAGAGATTGATCCTGAGCAAATGGCTTGTTTTTAAAATAATAGAAGGTAGTAGGGAGGAGGATTGAATGACCATGTCTGTCATGCCTCTCACCGTCAACTGATGTGGTAGTGATTGTCTGGAGGATATGTTTACTCAGTAAGACGTAGTGATACAAGCATGAGAATGAAAATGCCAGCACACATGCTTCCTCTTTGCCCATTGCTGACAACTGTGAACATCAACTGTGGGGAATGTTCTTGGCTCTGTTTTTGAGTCTGGAAAGTTTGACGGAAGGAGCAATCTCCACTGAAGAATATTTTCAAGGACTTAGTGACATCAGGGCAGATGTTTTAGGTGGAGATAGATGGAGTATAAGAAGTAGAAATTAAGAAAATAAGGGAGTTTTTCCACATAATCAAGTATTAATATTACTATTAAACCTGTATCTCTGTTTTATGTATTTATTTAGTAGGTGCTTGCCCTAGGATGTACAACGCACATCTTTATCTTGCTACAGTCTACCACTAGGATTTACAATATACATCTTTAAGTTATCACTGTCTACTTTCAAGTAACATTATAACACTTCACATATACTTTGAAAATCTTAAGACAGTGAATTTCCATTTTCCCCCTCCCATCTTTTCCCATGGTATCATGCATTTTACTTTTAAATATGCTAAAACTTCCCAGTCATGCCATAACTTTTGAAGTGTGCCATTCATTGATTTATAGTGTATTTACAGAATTGTGCAACCGTCACCACCATCTACTTCCTCTATATTTTTATCACCTCAAAAAGTAACCCTGCTTTGATTAGCAGTCACTCCTTATGGCCCCAGCCCTATGCAACCATTAAATCTACTTCCTATTTCTGTGGATTTGCCTATTCTGGGCATTTCATATAAATGAAGTCATATAGTATGTGACATTTGTGTCTGGCTTCTTTCACTTAGAGTGCTGTTTTCCAAGTCCATTCATGTTGTAGTGTGCATCAGTACCTCATTCCTCTTTATTGCTGAATAATATTCCATTGTATGGATGTACTGAGTTTTGTATATTCATTCATCAGTGACACTTGGGTTGTTTCCACTTTTTAGCTATCATGAATAATACTACTATAAACACTTTGTACACATTTGTGTCTGAATCTATGTGTTCATTGCTCTTGTATGTATACCTTGCAGTGATATTGCTGGGTTTTATGGTTACTGTCTTATTTTTTTGAGGACCTGCCAAACTCTTTTCTACAGCAGCTGCATCATTTTACATTTCTGTCAACAATGTGTGTGTTATAATTTCTCCACATCCTCACCGGTACTAATTTTTCTTTTTTCTGGGGGGGGAAAAAAAATTACTTTCTTTTAGATTATAGCTATCCTAGAGAGTGTGAAGTGGAATCTCATTGCTGCCTTTGCAGTTTTCGATTTGCATTTCTCTAAGAGAAAACTGTTGAGCATCTATTGGCCAGTTCTACTTCTTCTTTGGAAAAATATCTATTCAGATCCTTTTACCATTTTGTAATTGGGTTGTCTGTTTATTGTTGGAGTTCTTTATATATTCTGAATACTAGACTCTTAATTGGTGTCTAATTTGCAAATATTTTCTCTCATTCTATGGGTTTTTTTCCTTTGAAGCACAGACATTTTAAATTTTGATGAATTCCAATTCATCTATTTTTTCTTTGTTTGTTTATGCTTTAGGTGTCATATTTAAGAAATGGATGCTTAATCCAAAGTCATGAAGATTTATACTTATCTTTTTCCTAAGAGTTTTGTAGATTCAGCTTATATATAGTACTATGATCCATTTTGAGTTAATCTGGATGCTTAATCCAAGGACCCAAAGATTTATACTTGTCTTTTTCCTAAGAGTTTTGTAGATTTAGCTTTTATATATAGGGCTGTGATCCACCTTAAGTCTCCATGGAACTACTGATCTGCTTTCTGTCACTATAGTTTTGTCATTTTTAGAATTTCTTAGCTATTAAACCGTACAGTTTGTTATCTTTTTATTTGACTTCTTTTACTTAGGAATTGGAGATTCGTCTGTGCTGTTTCATGTATTCACATTTTGTTCCTTTTTTGCTGTAATCTGATATTTCACAATTTTTAAATTTACCTGTTGAAATACACTTGAATAAAATGCTGTATGTGGTCATGTATTTTAATTTTTTTCTTTTCTAAATACCTAGGGATGGATCAGTTGCATTGTCTGGAAAATGTATATATAATTTTTAGAAAATAGTGTATAGAGTTTTCCAGAGTGGCTGTACCATTTACATTTCCACCAGCAATTACATGGGAGTTCCAGTTGGTTCACATCCCTTCCAACACTTGATCTTATTAGACTCTTTAACATTAGCCACTTCGGTAGGCGTATAATGGTATTTCCTTGTGCCTTTATTTGCATTTTTTTATATTTAGTGATGTTGAGCATCTTTTCATGATTTATTGGTTGGTCATCTCTCTTCTAAATCAAATCTTTCAAATCTTTAGCCTGTTTTTAATTTTTTTTTCTTACTACTAAAGTGTAAAAATTCTGGTACCAATCTTCTGTCAGAAGATGGTTATTTACCATTATTAATTTTCTCTTGGTCTGTGGCTTGCTTTTTTGTTTTCTTAATATCTTTTAAAAAGCAAACACGTGATTTTGATAATGTCCATTTTATCTGTTTTCTTTTCAGTCATACTTCCTGATTTTTTTGTGACCTGCTTAAGAAATCTTTGCCTAATCTAATGTCAAAGAATTTTCCTGGTTTGTTATAAAAGTTTAATAGTTTTAGCTATTATATTTAGGTCTGTGATCCGTGTCATAGGTTTATGATCCACAGGTTCTATAATTCACTGGGAGGATTTATTTATAAGACTCAAGATATAGCCATAGCTATGATTTATTACAGTAAAAGACACAACAAAAGCAGGCCCTGAAACAGGTGCGTGGGGAGAGGTCCAGAGGAAATTAGATGCAAGCTTCCAGGTATCCTTGCCCACTGATTTTCCCAATGACAATTCCTCCAGCATCAGTTGTGACAAAAAGCATCAAGTGTTGTCCACTAGGAAAGTTCATTAGTGACTCAGTGCCCAAGTCTTTCACTGGGGGCTGTTCATGTAGGCATTACCTGCCCAGCAAGTACCAAAATTCCAGACTCCCCGAAAGAAAGCAAATGTTGAGCATAAGCCATATTGTTGGTATGTAAACCACCCTTCTCAGTTAGGGAATGTGGGAATACCCCTGAGATTCAAGTTCCCAGATGCCATTAGGGCCAACTTTGTAAGCAGACTTTCTAAAGATAGCAGTCTCTGGCCTGCTGTATTAACTCTTTACTGTGCAATACATTTTAAACTAGATTTTGTGTGTGATGTGAGGTAAGGTTTGAGATTTCGAGATACATATTTTTTTCCAGATATTCAGTTGTTCTAGTATCATTTTTAAAGAAGACTATATCTTTTCCCCCTTGAATTACCTTGCCACGTCTTGTCAAAAATTACTGATCATATAAGTGCAGGTGTGTTTCTGGACTCTATTCTGTTCCATTGATCTGTTTGCCATACCACACTGCCCTGTTTACTAGTCTTTTTTGTTGTTGTTGTTGTTGTTTACTATAGCCTTGAAGTCAGGTAGTATAAGCCCTCCAGTCTTGTTCTGTTTTTAACCTTATTTTGGCTAATCTGGGTCCTTTGTCTTTTTATGTAAGTGTTAAAATTAGTCTGTCAATTTCTTCAAAAGCCTCTTAGAATTGATTTTGTTTGCATTGAATTTATAGATCAGTTGCCATCTTTACCATATTAAGTCTTCCAATCCTTGAATGTGGTCTTCTTTAATTACCTTTTGCAGTGTCTTGTAGTTTTTGGTATGGTTTTGCACATACTTTAAATTTAGCTTTTAGTAGTTTTGAATGCTATTTTATTTTTTTAAAGATTTTATTTTGAGAGAGAGAGAGAGAGCGTGAGCACAAGCAGGGGCAGTGGCAGAGGGAGAGGGAGAAGCAGGCTCCCCACTGAGCAGGGAGCCCGATACCGGCCTCATCCCAGGACTCTGGGATCATGACCTGAGCGGAAGGCAGACACCTAACGGACTGAGCCACCCAGATGCCCCTTGAATGCTATTTTAAACAACATTGTCTTTATAGTTTCATTTCCCAATTGGTTATTGCTAGCATACAGAATTGATTTTTGTATATTGATCTTGTGTCCTTGTTAAATTCACTTATTAGTTCTGATAGTTATTTTATAGATTTCTTTGGCTTTGTTACATAAATGATCGTATCATGTGCAATTATAATTTTACTTTTCTTTTTTTCTTGTTGAATTATACTAAGTCCAATTTACATTACAGTGTTGAATAGAAGTGATGAGCATGGTTATCCTTGCCTTGTTTCTCATTTAGAAAGCATTGAGCCTTTTACCATTGATTATGATATCAGCTATAGGTTTTTTTGCAGCTATCTGTAATCATGTTGAAGAGTTCTTTCTATCCCTAGTTTGCTGAAAGTTTTTATAGTGAATGAGTTTTGAATTTTTTCAAGTGCTTTTTCAGTAACCATTGAAATTATATGATTTTTCTCTGTTCTCTTGATAAAGTAAATGACTGGGATTGATTTTCACTTATTAAACCTTTTTATTCGTGGGGTAAATCCCTCATGGTCATGGTGTATTAAACCTTTGTCAATATTGTTAGGATTGATTTGCTAACCTTTTTTTTTTTTTTTTTTTTAAAGATTTTATTTATTTATTCATGAGAGATAGAGAGAGAGAGGCAGAGGCAGAGGGAGAAGCAGGCTCCCCGCGGAGCAGGGAACCCGATGCGGGACTCGATCCCAGGACCCTGGGATCATGACCTGAGCTGAAGGCAGACGCTTAACCGACTGAACCACCCAGGCGTCCCATTGCTAACCTTTTCTTAAGGAGTTTCCCATCTATATGTTATTGAAGGATTTTTTTTTTTTTTTTTTACTTGCGGTGGCTTTTGTTTTGGTATCAGGGTAATCAGGTTAATACTAGCTTTATAAAATGAGTTGGGATGTGTTTCTCCTTTGTTGTCTTAAAGAGTATGTGTGGAGTAATTTCATCTTATATGGTATTATTTTATCCTTACTGTGAAGTCATCTGGGCTTTGAGTTTATTTTATGGGAAGGTTTTAAATTATGAATTCAAGTTGTTTATTGGGCATAGACCTCTTCGGGAAATAATTAACTCAGCAGGCGTGGGTTCTCAAACCCTGTATATTCACAAGAAAGGTCTGTTTTCATGACTGTCCCTTGTCTGTCTTGTGCAGACAGAGCTATTGGACTGTTCTGTCTGATAAAAGTTTTTTATGTATCTGTGGTCTTGAGTCATGGTGTACTAGTTTGTCCAGATAGTGTATACTAAAATTGTAATTTATGGTAAACACCTTGCTTTTTCTTTTCCTGTTCTGGAGCTAGTCACTGATCTCATATGTAGTGATGACAGTGTGTATAGTTGTACATTACCTACATGACTGAACCCTAATAAATGCTTTGGACAGTATTTCTCAGTCAGGTTTCCCTGGTTGGCAGTACTTTGTACATGTCATCACACACTGTTACTGAAGGAATTAAGCAGATCTTATGGTGATTCTACTGGTAGGAGGACTCTTGGAAGCTTGTGCCTGGTTTCCTCTGGACTTCAGTCATGTACCTTTTCCTTTTACTAATTTTACTATGTGTCCTTTTGCTGTAATGAACCATAACCCTAAGTGTAACAACTTTTTGAGTCCCGTAAATCCTTCTAGCCAATCACCCAGCCTGAAGATGGTCTTGGTGGACCCCCAACACAGGGCTATTTAGATTTTCTATCTCTTCTGGGATCTGTGTTGGTAATTTGTCATTCACGAATTTATCCACTTCAACCAGTGTCAGTTTATTAACATGAAGTTGTTAATAATATTCCCTTAGTATTTTTTTAGTGCCTGTGCCTTCTGCAGTGATATTTTCTCTTTCATTCCCGATATTGGTAGTTCTTGTCTTTTCTCTTTTTCTCTTGATCAATTTAGAGCCTTATCAATTGTATTGACCTTTTAAAAAATAGCTTTTGGTTTTATTAGTTTACTTTTTTCTGTTTTCTATGTCATGGATTTTTTTTTGATTACTGACTTTTTTACTTATCTTTCATATTTCAGACTTGTACATAATTTGGGGTTTGTTCTTTTTTTTAATATCTTGAGTTGGGAACTCAGATCAAATCTTTTTCATTATTTAAACCTTTAATGCTATGTATTTTCTTCTAAACATTACTTAACTTGCATTTTCCAAATTTAATTTATATATTTTCATTGTTTAGTTAGTATTTTTTATTTACTTCATGATTTCTATTTTGACTCATGGATCATTTAGAAGTATGTTGTTTAATTTCCTGATATTGGGGGTGGGAGGATTATCTTAATGATCTTAACGTTGATTGCTTTGTAACATAATTCCACTTTAGTCTTAAAACATACCTAGTATTATTTCATTCTTAAACTTTATGAGAACTTGTTTATAGAACATCAGAGTTTATTTTGGTGTGCATGCCATGTGCAGTTAAAGAGAATGTGTATTCTGCAATTGTTGGGTGTATATTCTATAAGTGTTATTTAAATAAATGTGGTTGATAGTGCTGTTTATTTATATTTTTAAAAGTGTTTTTACTGACCTCTTGTCTAGTTGTTCCACTGATTGCTAGGAGAGGGATTTTGAATCTCCCAACCATGGTTCTGAAATTGTTCATTTCTCCCTTTAATTTAGTCATTTTCTAGCATATATTTTAAAGCACTCCGATCAGGCATCACTCTTTGTGTCTTCCTGATGAATTGACCTTTTTATCCTAAAATAAGTCCTTCTTTATCTCTGGTAAAACTTTTTAAAAGTCTATTTGATTTGTTACTAATATTGCCACTCCAGCCTTCTCATCTCTTTGTATGGTGTATCTTTTTTTCATCTGTTTACTCTCAGCCTATCTCTGTCTTTGTATCTAATGGGCATCTCTTATTGACAGCATGTGGCTCCAACTTTTCCCCATCCATTTCATCAAACTGTGCCTTTGAATTGGATTGTTTATTCTTTAAACACTTAATGTCATCATTGATGTGTTCGGATTTGAGTGTACTGTTATACTGTTTATTGTCTATTTGCTCCTTTTGTTTCTTTTTTTCCTTTCCTCCCCTTGTTTTGGAGGAAATCACATTTTAAATTTTCTTGTTTTTATTTATTTATTTTTAAGGATTTTATTTATTTATTTGACAGAGAGAGAGAGCACGAGAGAGGGAACACAAGCTGGGGAGTGGGAGAGGGAGAAGCAGGCTTTCCACTGAGCAGGGAGCCTGATATGGGGGCTTGATCCCAGGATCCTGGGATCACGACCTGAGCCGAAGGCAGACACTTAACGACTGAGCTACCCAGGCACCCCACTTGTTTTTATTTTATTTCACGTCTTGAAATTCTCTCCTTAACATAGTCATATTTTTGTCTACCTTCTTGGGCATATGGAGCATATTTATAATAGTTATTGTAAAGTCCTTTTTTTTTAAGATTTTATTTTTAAGTAAACTCTATTCCCAATGTGGGGCTCAAACTCATGACTCCAAAATCAAGGGTCACATGTTCTACTGACTGAGCCAGCCAGGCGCCCCTCTGCTATTTCTATCATTTCTGTCATTTTGAATCTTTTTCTGTAGATTGATTTTTCTCATGGTTATGATTCACATTTTCCTAATTTTTTAATATCTTTAGTAAATTTTAATTAAATGCTGAACAATATGAAATTTATGTTGTCATTTGCTGGATCTTGTATTCCTTTAAATTGTGTTGGGTTTTTTTGTGGTGCACAGTTAAGTTATATGGAATCATTTGATTTTGCAAAGCATGCATTTAAGCTTAACGAGGGAGTACAGGAATATTTTTAGTCTAGATTAATTAATTTATTATTTTTTTTTAAAGATTTTATTTATTTATTTGAGAGAGAGAGAATGAGAGACAGAGAGCATGAGAGGGAGGAAGGTCAGAGGGAGAAGCAGACTCCCTGCCGAGCAGGGAGCCCGATGCGGGACTCGATCCCGGGACTCCAGGATCATGACCTGAGCCGAAGGCAGTCGCTTAACCAACTGAGCCACCCAGGCGCCCTAGTCTAGATTAATTTAATCCCACTCCTAAGGTGATGTTCTTCTTAGGATTCTACTAAAAAACCCATGTATTTATCAGACATTTTCTCTCTGGCTGGTAGGAACATGAATTATTCCTAGCTCTTTGTGATCTTTGAGATCTGTTCTTCCTGCCTTTTTCCAGTGTTTGTTTTTGGTGTTCTGTGTTCTTCTGTTTTTGTTTTGGTTTTTTTGGATGGCCTCAGGTAGTTTCATCTCACTCTTGTGCATGTCAGTGCTTAGTCTTAAGACTTGGTGTTTGTCCTCTGCAGTGTGTGTGCTCTCTCTCTCCCTCTCACTATCTCTGTGAAGTTTCCTCCTGTTTTTCTGCTCTGCAAATTCTAGCAGCATTGGCCTCTGAACTTTGATCTCTCTCTCCTCAGCACAGTGAGTCTTCTGGATTCTGTTTGAGTTGCCCCTGGTGTGCTGGTGGATATACTACCTACCCTCTGTAGTGGCACTCACTTTGACTTTTCCCTCTGAGGATTCACAGTACTGGGCTGCTTGTTGTCCAACATATGAAAACTCTTTTCCCCCGATCTTCTGTTTGGTTAAGGTAGGAGGGTAAATCAGGTCTCTCAGTTATTATTAAATTATAGCTTCATATAAAAATCTTCCTAAAGCCTTAAAAATATATGGAATGTTATTGATCAAATGAAACATTAGTCTCATTTTGTATGTGGAGTTGTCAATTTATACTGTGGTGACATACTTGAAAATTCACATCATCTTTTCCAATCTCTACATCAGACTTCTATAGCAGTGTCTTATACTGCTTTATGGCCAGCATATATTGAGTGAGCCATATATCTTTAGCAATTTTATAGTCAATGCTTAAGTATTTTTGGTTTTAGAAACAAAGCATTTTTGTCCCGCATCGGGCTCCCTGCTCGGCGGGGAGTCCGCTTCTCCCTCTGACCCTCCCCCCTCTCGTGCTCTCTGTCTCTCATTGTCTCTCTCGCAAATAAAGTCTTAAAAAAAAAAAAAAAATTAAAAAAAAAAAAAGAAACAAAGCATTTTTTAATGAAAAGATTGGGTAGGTACAGAAAAATAAGAGTGAATAAAACACTCTTAACGATGGTAGAGTTTTTTTGTTTAAGTAGAACAATAAGATCAGTGATTCAGTTGTTACATAATACAAATACAAGATTGATGTAAAATAGACTCTTAGCTATTATTTTAACACTATGACAGTGGATTGGGTGTTACTATGTCTCTAATATAAAGTAAATTAGTAGTTTAGTTTTTCCCCATATAAAGTAAGTTTAAATAATTTTGAATTTATGTATTCAAAATCTGGAAAAGTAAAAGTAGGAGTATATTTTATACAATTTCTAGAGTACACATTTCCATATATTTAAAAAGAAATATTTTCCTGTCACCATTTAAACTTTATTAGAATAATTTATGAGATTTTAAAAATAAGTACTTTAAACCCATTTTTAGATACTTTTTTTTTTTAAGATGTTATTTATTTATTTGACAGAGACCCTGCGAGAGAGGGAACACAAGCAGGGGGGAGTGGGAGAGGGAGAAGCAGGCTTCCTGGAGAGCAGGGAGCCCGATGCGGAGCTCGATCCCGGGACCCTGGGATCATGACCTGAGCCGAAGTCAGACGCTTAACGACTGAGCCACCCAGGCGTCCCCCATTTTTAGATACTTTTTAAAGTATACTCCATTTTTTTATTAGATAATGCATACATTATATATTTTGGATAGGTGAATTTTGCTCCCAAAATGATTAGCCATCATAGACTCAGTTTGACTAACTTGGGTAAATTAAAATCGAAACACTTCATTCATTTAATATTGGACTTAAATAGAGTCTCTGTTCGTAGGAGCAATGATTGCTAACATTTAAAAGATGCTGTGTGTGCTAGGTTGTTAGTACCTTACATATATCCTCATTTTATCTTCACAAATAACCCTGTCAGATTGATACTCTATCTAATTTCCCAAATTTTATTTATGAGGGCAAGACAACAGAGGTTAAATTATCTGACTAAGGTCACACAGTATGTTTCAGAGTCAGAATCCAAAGCCAGGTGGCTTGGCTTCAGAACCCATCTTAGACCATTCCCCTTTTAGAGCCATCCTTCCTGTTTGGTGCTTCCTTCCTCCTCCTTCTGCCTTAGTGACTTTGGCCCCAAATCAACATCTGGTATTAGCTATCCTTTGGGAGGTATCTGGCATTGGTATAAATTTTTTTATGTTTTAGAGATTGGTAGAAATGAGCAAGTCCTTAGAAATTGGTAGTTAAATTAACTAGTTCCCCCTGGACTTCTAGTCTTCTTGTTAGCAGAAAATTCTCTATTATTTATTGTTCATCCAAAGCTGTTTGTACTGTTCATTAGTTATAGTAGAACTTCCCTATTTGTTCATCTTTTCCCTTTACACTCAGATTCTCTTGTACTGCCTAGTGTTCTGCAACAAAAACGTCACTATAAACATAATTATTGGTCTATTTGTTGGATTTCTTTTGTTCTTGAAATACCTCGTTTTTGAAATATGCTTAATCCTCTAATGTGAGAAAACTGACATAAGCTTCTTAAAATTTATGTTTAGAGAATTGATTGATGTTTCATTGCTATCAACTGCAAAATTTCATTTTTATTAGTACATGCTGCCTTAGACACACAGTTAAGCTGTGCATCATCTTCCATTTGATGTCAGATGATACCAAAAGTTACCTAGTAAGCAATCAGTGGTTATAGTACAAAAATAATCAAAGGTTTAGTCAATAACTCATGAAGTTTGATTTACTCGTATTGATAAACTAATTAAACAGATCTGCCTGTGTTCTTCCAGCCTACTGGGGCTCTGCTATGATTAGCTTTACAGCAAGGAGTGTTATAACATTGAATGAAGGTAACTGATCAGAGAATGGTGTAGTCACGGAGCTTTAAGTACTCCCATTTCTGGTCACAGAATGGTTTCAGGGAAACTAGGCTTTCTCTGCACACCTGCAGCCAGTCAGTGCATAGGCCTCTTGTGGTCAATATTGATTGATTCTTATAACAGAACTAGAACAAATTTGGTGTTTTGCAACCTTCTGTGATTTAATATTGTTATGCTTTTTGCTATAACAGTCACAAAAATCCTTCTCCAATAGTGAGTAATTACAGCAATGCCTGCTAGCTCAGCTGTGGTTCTGAATGTTTCAGTGTTGCCAATATAAACCCCTGGATATATTCTGGAGTTCATAATTCAGCTTTAAAAGTTGGCTGTACAGTTACTTGATAAATAAAGGTGTTGCTGAGAAATAAATCACAGGAGGATGAGGGGATGGGTGGACTCTAATCCATTTCCTTTCAAAACTTTCCAGAGAACTGTAGACTGGATCTGAATATAATTAGTAAGAAGAAAAAATACTTTAAATGATTAATTTTCTTTTTTAGCCCACAAGTTAAAGACTTTGGAGGCAATCTTTTTAATACCTATCATCTTTTCATAATATGTTGGTGTTTTTCTAGGCATCTATTTGGTGAATTATAACCATTGTGGTAAGTTAGATTCCTGCTGTAGGACTCTAATGGGAAATGTCTTAATAAATTTTTTCAGTATACCACTGGGCTGTGATGTTTCATTCAGCTAATTATTGAACTCTTACTATATACCAGGCATGTGATATAGGTCCTGAGAATATACAGATGAATAAGG
Source organism: Neomonachus schauinslandi (assembly GCF_002201575.2). Classification (NCBI taxonomy): domain Eukaryota; kingdom Metazoa; phylum Chordata; class Mammalia; order Carnivora; family Phocidae; genus Neomonachus; species Neomonachus schauinslandi. The sequence continues at coordinate 56,327,328 of NC_058409.1, read as the reverse complement.
AAAGGTTCCTGTATTTAAGTAACCTCTTGTTCATTCTAAGGTGGATTTCAGAAATACCTTATTTAAAAATGCATCTGTGTTTTGTTTTGATTTATTGAAAATGCTATAAATCAGTCAACTAGCAAGTGTTAATTGCTTTTTGGCACTGTTGTAATCTTAGGAACTTAAAAATCTGGTGGTGGAGAAAGCTATCAGTACCTCAGACAATTAGATACATGCTTCTTAAACTGTAATTAAAAACTTCATATTTCCATTTAAATATAATCTAAAACATTGGGTATAATTTGTATCATATGGTTGCCATCTTATATAGTAGTATCACATAATTTTGGAACCTACTTGTATTCTTGTGTAAGCTTGCTTGCTTCTAAGTGAACATTGAAAAGGGTTTGTGGACTTTCAGTGGCCTAAGTGGGTTGATATCATCTGTAGATATGTGATCACTTGGGTGAGACTGCTGTTGATTGATTGGCACTCTGAGGTGTGTGTGTGTGTGTGTGTGTGTTTTGTTTTGTTTTGTTTTTTGGAGTTAGCTTGTTCCTGATAGACTGATGTTTCAAAGTGAAGGACTGTCACAGATTGGTTGATTGGCAAAAGTTTGTTCATTTAGCTTGAGTTTTTGTTGACCTATTGGAGAGGTTTAAAACAGTTTTAGTGGCTCTATCTTATCAGTGCTACAGAAATAGCTGTCTTTGTGGAAATGTAGGAACTTAAAAATATTTTCAGTTTGAGATTTTGTTTTAATCATAAAGAAGTTTCAAATACTTTTATAATGAGAGAAAGTACTATTATTTTATAGTAGAGGACATTTGGAAAGATGAGATTCACCCCAAAGTAAAAATATCTTTATTGTTTTATCTGAACAGAAAATTAATATTCATTGTAAAAAAATTAAATAATAAAGATGTAAAGAGTGAAGGTCACTGGTTAATACTACCTCAGATATAGTCACTGTTAACATTTTACTATATAGATTTCTTAGGCTTGATTTGGAATCCTAGTTCTTCATTTAATACATGTGCTGTCTTGGTCAAGTTATTGAACCTCTCTGTGCTTCAGTTTCTTCATGTGTAAAATAGGAGTAATAGTACCTGTTCATTGAATTGTGAATTGAAAATGAATTAATTTACCCACCTTGCCTGCGCCTGCCCCAAGCCAGCGGTTCTCCACTCCCCCACATCCAGTGAGACGCACCGCGTACCGACGCTGACTGAGCGGACACGGGCAGAGCGATGGTAGCCAGGCTCGGACTGGGGCTGCTGCTTCTGGCGCTGCTCCTACCCACGCAGATTTATTCAAATCAAACAGCTGCTGTAACACTTTCAAGTAACTCCTCCTCCCAGAGTACCTCGACTGCCCCAAATCCAGCTAATGCCACCACCACACCAGCTGGCGGTGCTCTGCAGTCAATAGCCAGTCTCTTCGTGATCTCCTTCTCCCTTCTACATCTCTACTGTTAAAAGACTCAGGCCAAGAAACATCTATACTTCCCCATCTTCTAAACCCAATCCCAATGGCATCTAGACATCCAGTGTGACAAGGAAAAAACAGGTCTTCATTGAATTTGCTAATTCCACACCTTATTTTATTGACAGAAAATGTTGAGGATCCCAAATTTGATTGGTTTGAAGAACATGTGAAGGGTTTGACTAGATGATGAATGTCTCTTAAATCTACTGGAGTTTCATGTACAAGATGAAGCGACAACATCCAAGATTAGTCAAGAGATAATTTCTTTAAATGTGGCTTAAAAGTATGGACATGTAAAATTCCACCTTGAAAATGAGGATAGATTTTATCTTACCTTGATATAAAAGATGGGATGTGAACGGATTCAGTTTTCATTTGGTTCATTAAATCTTTAAGGCCATAAAACAGTTAATACAAAAAGCTTCCATGATTCTATTTATATGTACATTAGAAGGAACTTCCAGGTGTTACTGTAAATCCTCAATGCATTGTTTCAGCAGTATTAACTTAATGCCTGTATACTCTAGATAAAAGTTTTATCTTGTTAAGCTATCACTGTTTCTTGGGAACTGAACTCTTTCCTCTGAGGCTTTGGATTTGACATTGCATTTAATTTTTTTATATAGTAATTGACATATGCCAGGGCAATGATGGATTGGAATCTACCCCTGATTGAAGCATAATGAGTAAATTTTGCTTATATACTGATGACTTATTCCTATTCAACAAGAGTGCCAGGTTCATTTAGCTAAACTGATTCCAAAGAGTAGAAGAACATTGATCTCAGGTAATTTCAAAATGCTTTTTATTTCTGCATATGTTGCATACTTTTTATAATTAAAAAAATGATCTGTTTTGAAGGTAAAATTGACAAATCTTGAAATTAAAAAGGCAAAATATGTGCAGGAACCAAAATTGTAAATCAGGTATTTGGGAAGTGAAGACTGGAAGCTTACATTAAATTCAGAAAAACTTTTAAACTCTTTCTGTAAATACCTTTTTTTTTTTTTTTTAAAACTCTGAATCAAAATAGCCACATTTAGAACACTTTCTGTTAGTAGTTTTAGATGGTTAGAACCTGGTCCTAAGCCTAAAGTGGGCTTGATTCTGGAAAGTAAATCTTTTTACAACTGCCTCGATGCACAGAAAGCTTTATGAAAATAGACACTCTGAGGTCTTTTGTTCGCATGGTCACATACTGATGCTTAGATGTTCCAGTATCTAATATGGCCACAGTAGTCTCGATAACCAGTGTCATTTTTTCCCATCTTTAGGAACCTACACCAGAACAACCACATCCAACAGATCTCAAGCAAAATGGGACAAACATTCCATTTTGTTTCATACCTGAATGCTGCACATTTTGGATTATATATTGTGTTTGTGTATTTATGCTTTGATTCATAGTAACTTTTCATGTTATGGAATTGAACACAAACTGTAAATAAAAACAAATGGCTGAAAGAGCAATTAAAAAAAAAATGAATTATTTAAGTAAAACATTGAGAATAGCACCTGGCATATAGTTAGTACTGTGTCAAAGGAAATTGGAGGATGAGGGAAGGAAGACCATGGCAGTTATCTTTTAAAAAGTTCAGATTGGTTAGTAGGACATAAAACATGGCCTGGTGTAGCACTCTTTTTTTTTTTTTTTTAAAGATTTTATTTATTTGAGAGAGAGAGAGCACAAGAGGGGGGAGTGGGAGAGGGAGAAGCAGACTCCCTGCTGAGCAGGGAGCCCGATGCGGGACTCGATCCCGGGACTCCAAGATCATGACCTGAGCCGAAGGCAGTCGCTTAACCAGCTGAGCCACCCAGGCGCCCCACGGTGTAGCACTCTTTTTCTTTTCTTTTTTTTTTTTAAAGATTTTATTTACTTATTTGAGAGAGAGAGAATGAGAGACAGAGAGCACGAGAGGGAAGGGGATCAGAGGGAGAAGCAGACCCCCCGCTGAGCAGGGAGCCCGATGCGGGACTCGATCCCGGGACTCCAGGATCATGACCTGAGCTGAAGGCAGTCGCTTAACCAACTGAGCCACCCAGGCGCCCTGTAGCACTCTTTTTCCTTTCCAGCGTCAACTTCACCTATTTCCAACTACTTCCCCTCATTTCCTGTGCTCTTTGAACTTTCCATAAACTTTTAGATCTGTACTCTGCTGATATATAAGAAATTAATCAGGCACTGGTATCTGAAGATACTTGAGAAGGAAGAAACAGGCTGTGAGCAGTGTCAGAAAGAAGCAGTTGATGAATTTCAACTCAATTTCTAATTTTTATGTAATTTTTCTGTTCATCATAATTCTGTTATAGACTTAGTGATTAACTTGCCATTTAAAACACTTTTCGGAAGACACTTCCAGTCTTTTGGAATTTTTATTACATTAAATTGCTATTATTGTCATACCTTATTCTTACTGAGCTGAAAATATCATGTAATGTATATTGGAATGTGAATATTACCATACGGTCAGGGTTGGGGCTCCAGCACCTTTTGATTGATGAAGAAACATAAGTTCAAATACTATGTAGTTAGTGGACAGAACCCAAGATCTTTATACTATTTGTAGCCCTCATTTTGAAAATGTTTTTACAATTCAGCTAATATTTTAATATTCTTGTTTGAGTTTTGCTCAGGGGTTTTTTATTCCCTTCAAGAGAAAGTGTTACCAGACAGAACTGGTTATGAACTCAGGTTCACCTGCTCGCTGCTTGAAAATCAATAGACAGGTGATGGTGGGAAATGAAAGGTTGCTTTATTCAGGAAGCTGGCAGCCTGGGAAGGTGGTAGACTAATGTTCCAAAGACCATCTTCCCTGTCCAGGCAAAGCCAGAAAGTATTTTAAAGGGGAAGATGTGGGACACTGGGGCTGGGGGTGGCTACCTGCAGGATAGGGTGGTGCCCAGGCAAATAGTCATATGTTGGCATGGCCCTGAACATACTTGCTGGCATCAGCAGCAGCTCTGTTCCAATGTGGTCAGGACTTCTCTGGGGAACTCTGGTCCTTTACTCCTTAAGGCTGGTGGTCTGCAGTTCTCAAGGAAAGTAGGTTAGTTCATCTACAGACCAAGGGACTTAGGTCAGCAAACAAAGAGTGCATTAGCTTGAAGCAAGTTAACCCTTAAGACCTGTTGGAGTGTTGTTACAGAACACCTTGATAGGATGTTGCTATTATAGATTTGATTATTAAACTGCTTATTTTACAAGCTTTTTTTGTTGCCATTTATTATCCTACAATATATTATCTTTATGTTACAATATAAGCTATTCAGTTATTCAGGAAAATTGAGAATGGATTTGGTATACAAAACATTGAATTTTTAATTTTAGCTAGGATTAAATGATTTTTTTTTTTAACAGATCAAGAAGTTAGTATATGTTTACCTGGTCCGGTATGCTGAAGAACAGCAGGATCTGGCGCTCTTGTCCATAAGCACTTTCCAGCGAGCTCTGAAGGTAAATAATAGAGTGAGCCAGCAAATAGCTACAAGGTTGGTGCAGAGTTGAAGGTGTGTGATTTAAAGAACTGGAGCAATAATCTAAATGGCACAGTAGTGTTTTGAAAGAGTTGAAAAGCCTCTCATATTGCCTATTCAGTGTCCTTAGAAAATAATATCTATGACCAACTAGACCTTTCCCAGTGTGTTTCATTTTCGGTAGGTTCCTTTATATTTTATTTAATCATTATCATGCATCAAAGAACTCTTCATCATTATACCAGCTGGTGGTTGAAAGTGTGTAATGAGGGGACATGACTTTTTAAAGATAAAATTTATAACTTGTAGCATTTTATCATTGTAAAACTCTAAAAACCCAACATGTTTAGTAATGAATGATCAGCTAGAATTAATAACCATTACTTTTCTTGTTCAAACATTATTCAGAGAAATAAACATTTATTTAACTGTTTTTCCTTACCCATTTCCATACACTAATTCTTTAAGTAGCCTTTTTTCTATTATTATATTGTACTCTGTGAGCACCAATTAACTGTGTCATAAAGATACTGTTGAAATGTTAAACTTGAAATTTTGATGAATATTTTTGCACTATTTTTAGGACCCAAATCAACTAATCCGTGCAAGTGCTTTGAGAGTTCTGTCAAGTATTAGAGTACCAATTATTGTACCTATTATGATGCTTGCTATTAAGGAGGCTTCTGCTGATTTATCACCATATGTTAGGAAGAATGCAGCCCATGCAATACAGAAATTATACAGGTAGGTGCTTTATTAATAATACCAATGACCGCTAATGGTATGTGGAATGTTACATCCCATGGAGGCTTATTTGATTAGCTCTTACAGTTGGTCTGTCCTTATACTAAGTAAACCCAGTGACGGTTTTTCTTCCACAAACATTCTTTAGACATCTTTAACTTTATTTTGGCTATAGAGACCCTATGCTGGTTTTTACTTGTGAGCCTGTTAGGGCCTATGATAATTTTATAGATTTTATAACTTAAAAATGAATGGAATTTGAATTCTCATTTATATAGTATATCTCTCATGTACATATACATGTATATTATTAGAAAATTAAGACTTTTTTCTGTTTATTGTAGGGTAGAATCTTAGGTGTATTATCCTCTCGATTCACTTTGTTCTTTTTTAAAAATTTTTTGAACATTTTAAATTTCTTTTTTAAATTTCTTTTATTTATTATTTAAATTCAATTACTTAACATATAATGTATTACTAGTTTCAGATGTAGAGGTCAGTGATTCATCAGTCTTACATAATACCCAGTGTTCATGATTACATCATGTGTCCTCCTTCATGTCCATCACCCAGGTACCCCATCCCTCCACCCACTCCCCTCCAGCAACCCTGAGTTTGTTTCCTATGATTAGGAGTCTCTCATGGTTTGTCTCCCTCTCTGGTTTCATCTTGTTTTATTTTTCCCTCTCTTCCCCTGTGATCCTCTGTTTTGTTTCTTAAATACCACATATGAGTAAAATCATATGATAATTCTCTTTCTCCGATTGACTTACTTTGCTTAGCATAATACCCTGTAGTTCCATCCACGTCATTACAAATGGCAAGATTTCATTTTTTTGATGGCTGAGTGTAGTATTCCATTGTGTGTATGTGTGTGTGTGTGTGTGTATGTGTGTATCCCACATCTTCTTTATCCATTCATCTATCAGTGGACATCTGGGCTCTTTCCATAGTTTGGCTATTGTGGACATTGCTGCTATAAACACTGGGGTGCAGGTGCCCCTTTGGATCACTAGATTTGTATCTCTGTGTCTGTCAACTCACTTTGTTCTCCTTTCTTCCATCTTTGGCCCTGATGTTCCCTTCCTTGTCTGATTCTTTTATAGAGCTATGCTGATTTTGAAATGCAGCACCATACTGTATTTATATGATATTTATTAAAATATCATACAATGCCTTGATCCTTATGGAAAACATATTGCCTAAATAAAAGAGTTATTATCTATAGTAATTTGGTATTATTTTCTGTTAGCATTGATTCCGCAAGCTTTTATCAAGATCATTTTGTGTTTTGGTGTTGGGTTATATGTGTAAGATGTATGAAAATGGTAGAGGATGTATTATCACTATTTAGGAAAAAAAATCAAACCAATGATAATTAATTAAAGGCAATCTATAATTAAATAAGATATTAGCATATGATATATATGTATATAGAAAGGCATACTAACCATGACTTTGATAGGATATGACTCAGATTGTCATATATGGCTTCATAATGTAAAGATGTAACAAAGTGAGATTAGTTAGGAAAGACTGCTTGGAGAAGGAAGACTGGAGCTAGAATTTGAAAGAATTACAAAGTTTGTTCAAATAATTATAGTGGTTAGTAATAAACTTACATAAATGCGTAAAAAGTAAAAATTCATTTTCTGTCAAAGTTATATCATACTTCTCACTATCTTTTCTTACTTATATACTTGCAGAATAGGATCCAAGCTTACTGTGACAGATTAAAAGCCATCACTGGGCCCCATTTTACCTCTCCACCCCCAACCCTTATTCTCCTTGCCTGGAATTTACCGTCCAATAGCTCAGTACTGCCTGTTAGTCCTCTACATAAAATGTTTTTAACTTACGACCATCTGTTTAGTCTTGACCTAGAAAATTTTCTCCTTTTTTCAGTTGAAGCCATATTGTTAAGATTCATCTGTGATATCACTTCTTGTAAGAAACCCTCCATAATCCTTCCTTCTGCATTGGTGCTCTTTTTATGCCTGTTATCCCTTATACACGTTTCTGTTATATGGAGTGATTATGTTTGGGACTTTCTTTACTAGACTGTCTTATTTATCTTTGTATAACTATTCTTCAGCTTCACAGTAAATGGACAGCAGTTGAATTCCATGTTAGGAAGAAATTATATTGTTATCAGTATTTCAGTGCTTAGAGCTGCTAATAGGACGCATTTCTTAATTCTGTATATATGTAAGCCTTTGCTTATATTTTTTTGTTTTTAGATGGCAGGTTTTGTAATGCATGTCTCTATTACTGAACTGAAATGATAGAAAATTCCTATTTAAGAATTCTGTATTTGTTTTTGACCATTATGTATCCATAATCAAAAATCGTTGCTGTTCTGTTACTTTTTTCCCCTCAGTTAAAAAAGGAATTCATCATTTGTCTACTTGTAATTACTTTTTTAAGATTTTCCAACTATTTTTTAGAAGTGAAGTTGATATTTAAATACTTTCTTAACGGTATGAATGTCTGGGTTTAATTAATATGAGCAACTTTAAAGAGAAAGATTAGGACATATTTGGGAGAAGAAAAAGTCCCATTTTATTTCAGATTTGTTTTGTTTCTTTCTATCTTTACATAATTCTTGCTCTCTCTCCCTCCTAAAAAATTCTCTTAATATTCTTGAAATGATTAGCTTCATTTAAAATTTGAATTAAAGGGAAAAAAATTAATGTATGTTCTTTTCTTTTTATGTTTTAGCCTTGATCCAGAGCAGAAGGAAATGTTAATTGAAGTAATTGAAAAACTTCTAAAAGATAAAAGCACAGTAAGTGATAACCTTTTTATGTCGAAGTAAAATTGTGTTTTATATACATGGTATCATTTTGCCATTGTATATGTGGTATAATTATTTTTACTGATTTTGAAGTGGTATAAATATTAGTGGAGTTCATTAAAATCCTTGAAGAATAAAAATATGTTTATAAAGAGAAATGTTTGTATTTAGAATTTTAGCTTACTACATGTTTCTTCATCTGGAATCAGAAGAACAAATGGGGGGAAAATCCTTTCTTTAATCTGTGGCTAAATTTTTGACTGCTTTGAGTGCAAAAGTTTTTATTTTAAGCAGTGATTTATTAGGATTTTTAAAGGCTGAATCACCTGGGAACAAATAGTTGTTTTAAAGTATTAGTAAGTATTAAAGAGATATTAAAAAATTAGAAGAGTATTATAAATGTGTTTTTTAAAAAATATTCTAAAACTTTATTTATAGGACTGTTTTATTGCTGGTAAGAGTGATCTTACTGGCTAATGAGTCATCTTTTGTGAATGTACTTAACTCCTCCTTCTCCATTCCCCACTCCCATTCTTTTTGTATAGTGATAATGAGGTCTAGGAGTAGTGATGACCCATGGGATCTGCCTATTTTGTCTGACATAAGTACAGCTATTTTGCCTTCTTATGGTTGCTGTTTACATGATACATCTTTTTCTTTGCTTTTACTCTCAACCTGTTGGTAGTTTTGAATCCAGTGTGTATCTCCTGTAGACAGCATATAGTTGGATATTGTTTATTAATCCACTGTGACAATATGTGCCTTTTGATTATAGATGGTTTAATCCATTTACATTTAATGTTATTGATATAGTTGAATTTATAGCTGCTATTTACTTGTTTTTCTGTCTCATGTCTTTTTGTTCCTCTTTCCTCCTTTAGCTTTCTATTTACATTAAATGAATACTGTCTTTTGAACATTTTACTTCCTTTAATGAGTTTTTCACTATACTTTTTTTTTTCCGCTAAATATTTTGAAAATATTGTATTATACATGAAATTATGGTTGGGGATTTCATTCCTAAGCCATCCAGCAAATTTAGTCTGTAATGTAGCCGAAATCTTCATAGTATTTCTTCTATAGTGCTTGATGTAATATAGGAGGTAAGTAAATATAGATTTGCCCAATAAATGAAGACAGAAAAGAAATTTGATTTCTTTTCTGTCTTCTATCTGGCATACTTGTTATCTGCTTCTAGGACCCAGATGTGGAATCAGTATTACTGATATTATGGTTAACTTGATTTTAGTAATAATACAAAAACATTTGGTTTCTGTGACATGCAAGACATTTGCCAAGGACTGTGGAGGACATAGTAAGATCTGTAAGAAACAGATCCTTTACTTTAACGTAGTTTACCACAATTTCTGTTACATTATAGACTAAAGGAAATTTGTTGTATGGCCCAGGAATGAAATCTCCATTTATAATGTGTGCATGTCTTCCTAAAAAAAGATATGTCACAGGTGAAAATTGCAGTCTTCGTAATAAGACAGAATTGGGTTTGTGTCTAAACTTTTGCCCCTTGGTAGCTATATATTAAGCCTTTATAAGTTTCAGTTTCCAAATTTGTATAGCTTGTAATTTCTAATGTATAAAGTTTTATTTGTTTTGAAAGAGCTATTGTATATATAACCCTGATCATAGTGCCTGACACCATAAAAGGGGTTAATACATATTCCCAATAAGAAATAAATGCCTGAAAAAGGAATGTAAAGGATAATTTCTTTGTAAATTTGCAACCATTGGTTATTAATTTCTGACCATTTATTTCCAAAATACAGTAGAAAACATTGAGTACTTGTTCATAGTAGGTATTTAGTATTTGTTGCATGATTGTGGAATTAATTTGGTGATAGTAATTAGTAATTACTAATTCTTTTGGTGATAATAATTAGGCGTTTACTATCATTTTTAACACTTTGCTTCCCAAATGGTGTACATCATATTCGGTGTTTGCAGGTAGATCTTATGGGAGCTTTGATGGTCTATCACTAATGAGGCACTCCTTTTTCCTAAAGTGTTACATGTTTATATATTTTTTAACTCAAAAGACCTCTGTATCTGTTTTTCTGTGTTAAATGGCAGTAGTTTATACTGATGCCTCTAATTCCAGTACAGTAGTGCAGGGTTCCTTCTAGCCTCCCACCTTTTCAGCTTCTTTCTCCAGCATTAAAAAATGTGGCTGTCATTATCCTCAGTATATTTACTTACTTGTTCAGTCCCAAGATGAAGAGCAAGTGTTTCAGAATTGCTAGCATGTACCTTTGTGGGGACTGTTGAGGTGGGGATTGCTAATTGAATTAAATATTGGTTTAGAGTTGTATTAATATGTAGTCTGACTTCTTTGATGTTACTGTAAATTGAAATTGCTTTATCTTTATATTGTTAAACTTGTTATTGGTATATAAAAAAGCTCTTGATTTTCTGTATGGTAATTTTATATCTTGCTTCTTTACCAAGTTCTTTTATTTTTGATTTAGTTATATCATTCATTCTCCATAGTTTATTCTAGAAAATATCTCATCTGCCAATAGAGTGATTTTACTTCTTCTTTTCCAATTCTTATGACTAATTAATTTCTCTTGTGTAATTATATACTCATGTACTAGTAGTGGTGGAGATGGTGAGCATACTTGTCTGTTTCAGTCTAAAGGAAGTACCTGTAATGTGTCTGCATTAAGTAAGATACTGACCCTGATGATTTTCTCTTTATCTTTGAAATGTAATAGTTTTAAATGGTGTCTCAGGGTCACTTCATGTGTGTCAATTTTTTTCTGGTACTCAGTGAACGTTTTAAAAATGTAGATTCAGAACTTACATTATTTCTGGCAAAGTGTTTTTTCTTTTAAAGATTATGGTTTTAAACATTAATTCTGTTCAGTTATTACTTTTATTTCTTCAGGGACTTCAATTTATGTAGGTTGAATCTTCTTTGCCTATCTTACGTTTCAACCACTGTCTCTCTAAACCTTTTTACTTTTTTTTTTTTTTACCTCATTTCTGTTCACTGGTTCTTTTTCTACTTTTCTTAAATTTCCCCTTACTAAATTTTCATTCAACTGTTTTCTTGCAAGGACACCTTGCAATTTAATCATGTCTGATTATTTTCTTCCCCTCTCACTTTCTTTCTTGGTTTAAGTCGACTTCTGTTTCATTTCTTCCTGATGTCTTTTGCTTATTTCTCTTGTCTTTTATGAATTTCTGATTCATTCATTTTTCTGATTCTCAGATGCTTCTTTGAGGCTGCTTACTTCAATTTGGATTGTTGTTTTAGACAGTTTTCTTTTGCTTCATCATTTTTTGGGGGGGGTACTTTTCATCATTTGAATTGTTTTGATTTTCACTTTCTGTTTTCAATATGTGTACGTTACTTACATCTTTACATTTCTTTGGACAGAGCTAGTGGTTTGAGTTTGAGGTAGTTTGCAAAATTCTTAGTGTAAGAACACCCTTTCTGTCAGAATAGCCACGTATGCTTTTCTATTAGTTGGCTTTATTGAGGGAGAGCATCCATAGGAAGGGGTATATGTCCTAAAGTTATTTTTATTTATTTATTTTTTGGTCTTTTAGGATCTTAAATTTCCTCCTCTTATTTCTTTTTTCTGTCACCTTATAGTTTCTAAGGGACTCCTTTTCCTCTACCTCGTTTTTTAATTGCTATCATCTTGAAAATTTTCTTTTCCAAAATAGTCTCATTGAATCCTTCCTCCACCTCCAACCCTCTTGAAATTTCCTCTTTGTAGTCCACTGGACCCACCGGGAATCTTATGCAGTATTTTTACACTTAGAGTACTCTTTCTCTTTCTCCTGTTGATTTTAGTTCCCTGTTTTACTTACCACCGACTCCTAACTGCTTTGTTATGGGCAGTTTTTTCCAGACTGCCATAGGTCTTTGTGAAGTTTTATGATACAAGCTTGAAAGAGAACTCTCTGGGATTTAGGACTTACTTTTCTACTTACATGTAATTTGAAGTTTGGAGATTCTCTGTTTTAGTTATGCTTAGGACATAGGTTTTCGAGGTGCCTGGGTGGCTCAGTCGTTAAGTGTCTGCCTTCGGCTCAGGTCATGATCCCAGGATCCTGGGATCAAGCCTCGCATTGGGCTCCCTGCTCCAAGGGAAGCCTGCTTCTCCCTCTCCCACTCCCCCTGCTTGTGTCCCCTCTCTTGCTGTGTCTCTTTCTGTCAAATAAATAAATAAAATCTTTAAAAAAAAAAAAAGGACATAGGTTTTCATCTTTGATTTTTCTGGGTTTGGTTTGGGAGATTCAGATTTACCCAGGTACTGTAACTTGTCTACCCATTATTTAAATTAATTATGTTTTAAGAACATTTTGTGATAATTTTTTCCTTTGTGTGATTATAATTGTAGAAAGGTTTAAAATATTCTGATATTTATGCATATATTTATGGATCGTAGCTTTATTAGTACTTTGTCTCTTGTAATTCTTTATTGAAGAAAGACAGGTGTATTTCCTTCCTCCCCCAAATTAATAATGTCAGTATTGACATTTAAAACAGTAAGAATCAGGGCACTGGATGGCTCAGTAGGTTAATCATCTACCTTCCGCTCAGGTCATGATCTCAAGGTGCTGGGATCCACGTCAGCTCCCTGCTCAGTGAGGAGTCTGCTTCTCTCTCTCCCTCTACCCATCCTGCCTGTTCGTGCTCGCTCTCTCTGTCTCTCTCAAATAAATAAATAAAATTTTAAAAAAAGAGAAAACAGTAAGAATCCCAAATCATTTTTGTTTAAAAATTTCCCAATTAAGTGAACTGTGCACGTCTAATTTATTTCCACATTTTGAAAAGGAATTTATTTGTTATCAGCAGGAGCTTCTTGGGATCACTATCATGATGTTAACATTGCTATTGCTGCTGATAAATATAAATTTAATGTATTTAAAACTTTTCTTCACTTAACATTTTGACTTTGAGATACACCTTCTGTTGCTTCTTTTAGCCTAAAGGAAGACTTTCTGACATTTAAGATCTCAAAGACAGTGAGTTCTATAATTCTCATTTTAAGGAAAGGTGGAAACATAAACATATTAAAAGAGAATGCATTTTCCATTTTACTAGAGTATGACCAATATTTATCATAAAATAGTCCTTTTTTAAAAATGCATCATGTAAGGTTAAGGAATATTGTTATGGTAAGATAACTGGAAGAACATTTTAGAGCTACTTAGGTAACTGTTGTCTAAAGGTTACCTATAAATTTTGAAAGATACCCCACAACAATAGTCAGTAAAATTAAAAGGGAATTTTTTTTTTTTAAAGATTTTATTTATTTATTTGAGACAGAGAGAAAGAGAGAGAGCACATGAGAGGGGGGAGGGTCAGAGGGAGAAGCAGGCTCCCCGCCGAGCAGGGAGCCCGATGTGGGACTCGATCCAGGGACTCCAGGATCATGACCTGAGCCGAAGGCAGTCGCTTAACCAACTGAGCCACCCAGGCGCCCTAAAAGGGAATATTTTAATAATGTTCCATTATCCCCATTCAGCTGTTAACAACTTTTCTTTATATAATTTCTTCATTGTATGTTCCTAGATTTACCATTCCCCTCCTATATTCTCTATTTAACATATCCTAAACACTCCTTTTTGATGTTCAGTTACAAATTCATTTTTAAAATTTATAATGCTTTCTCTGGTTTGCCTTTAAAAGGTAGAAATCCATATTTGTTGAGCAATTTAAGCATAGCAGTGGACAGTCTTATTTACAACACCTCAGAAGCAAGGTGGTATTTATTTCCTGTTTCTTTCAGGTTAATTTTAAAGAAATCCTATGGATAGCATTTAACTTTATAATAGAAAACAGAGTTTCTTAAGAAAACAGATTTGGTCAATGCTTACTGAAAAACTCAGTTGTTTATATATTTTTTATGACACTGTTTCTCCTTAATTTAGCTACAAAATGATGTTTAATGAATATATTGGTAATTCATAACTAAACTATGGGGGTAAGACAGCATTTTATAAGTTACTGATTTAATGTTGGTAAAAGCTTCACTGTTGTGGGCAAAAAAACCCCCTCATACCTCTGATTTTGTGCAGATGTTTTATTGTGATAGATCTATTATCCAGCTATTAGAAGATAAATGACTGATCTTTCCCATTTTCCATGCCTCAAGAAAATTGAAATAAGAAGGGGAATATCATTTGGGCTGTATGATTAGGGCAGGTTGGATGGCCATTAATTTAAGAGAAGAAAATCTTGGCAGCATTGGCCAACTTATAGCATATTATCAATCAAACCTTGATGCACTTCTTGTGATGACCCAGCACTCTCAGATTTTTGCAACGTTAATTAGAATTCATGACAAAATAGATGCAAGGAAACGTTTTGTACCCTTCATAATTTTATAGAAAATTTATTGTTATTAGAGGAACCATTTGCTTAGTGTGATTTTTTTCATTACCAGCTTGTCAACTAGCATAGATAATCTGGAGAAAATATGAACTCCATAGATGGGGTGTCACTTTTGTTGACGGTTCATGTAGTTTACCTTGGAGCACAGCTAATGGCTGAAGTTCATAGCAACAGCACAGAAAAACATGGCAACCAAGGGAAGATAAATGAACCATGTTTATAGCTTTAATATAAAAAATACATAAATGGAAAACTGCATTTGAATTTGATGAGCTCATTGCTAGTTTTGTTGGAGTGATTTATTTTTCCCCTTATATAAGAAGCTACTATTGACACAGTGAGATGGAAATTAACTGTCTGTTTTTGGGAAACCAATATTTTTGGTTTTAAAATCTGAGTAGACCATTTTATTTTAATTCTTGAGGTTTTATAGAATATTGAACATTTAACAGACCAAAATTACCAATTCTGGCATTGTTTAACCTAGGGTTAGTTCGTTAAATCCATACAATGAAATACCTAAAATGGTCAGTTTTATTTTGTGAAGGTACTTTTCTTTATATTCTAATTATTTTTGTGTTTCCTTAAAGTTTATTTGTACTTAAGTATTTTCTTTTTTTCCATTATCGGTTAGTACTTTAGAATTATGTTGTACCTATAGCTCTCAGTTTAATAAATTTAATAACATTTGGTAGCTGATTTTTCTTTTAATTAAACACTTTGAAAAAAATCTCGGCTTAGGCAAAATACTTGATTTTACATAGTATTTCTCAAATTGAAACTTCATTGAATTGCTATTTCAGTTTCATGGACTATTTTATTCTAAGTGGTATTATTTATTTTTGTACTTTAGTATCCTGTATCAGTTGCTATGTGTATCTTCTATTAATGTAAGATTGACATATATATAAAATATATCTATGGATAGATTTCACAAATACTGAGTTATTTATAGTTTGATGTCATAAAGTTTAGTTGTTTAAAATAGATTTTTAAAGATTTTATTTATTTATTTATTTATTTGAGAGAGAGAGAGAGAGAAACAGCATGAGAGGGGATAGGGTCAGAGGGAGAAGCAGGCTCCCCGCTGAGCTGGGAGCCCGATGTGGGACTCGATCCCAGGACTCCGGGATCATGACCTGAGCCGAAGGCAGTCGCTTAACCAACTGAGCCACCCAGGCGCCCTAAAATAGATTTTTAAATGATACTAAATCTGTTTAGAAATAAGATTATCACAGAATATAATTTTCGAAGAGTGATTTGTGCAGGGGATATCAAAATGTGGAGATGAAAACATAAACTTAACTTCCTTTCCATATCAATAGCAAATAGGAAATTATACATATAATACATTTTTTATTTAGTTCACACAAATAATCAATTCTTTGCTTTTTCGATTGAAGTGCATTCATGCTGGGACCAGCAGGCACCAGTACATGGGCAGGGCTGGAGTCAATAAATGCGGCTTCACGTTTATACTGATTGGTAATTCATAAAATCCCCACAGGACTAGAAACTTGTTTAGCATAATAGCAAGTCTATATTCTGAGCTGTTTTCTTTCAATTGTATTGTTGGTTGCATATTAATAAACTAAATGTCAGCCAAGTAGAGGGACAAACACTAAAAATACAAATATCATTGTTATCTAGTATTTTTCAGAAAGTACCATTTCAGTAAGTTACATTTCTATTTAATTGCTTATTTTAAGTGTTTGGGGAAATTTTAGACACTAAAATGAAGATCCCTAGTGTTTAGAAAGAATCTGATATTAATTTATTTTTTCAACAGTATTATATTGTTGGCTAACTGCACATATATCAGTGGTACATATATAGAAGTATTTGTATATTACATATTCTGCTTAGCTTGTATCTTTATCCCAAAGATATCTTAATTTCACTGCTTTGCCCAAGTATGACAATTACAAAAACAGCACTATGGTTCATTAATTGGTCTTGGAGAGAGCTGACTTTTGTTGGTAATACATTATTTCATCTTACACACATTGTTACATAGGTTATAATAACGCACTAAAATTTTAGCCTGTGTGTTTTCTTTGTAAATGAAATATTGGTAAAATTTAACAGCTGGATTAAAATGTTGAAGATTTGAAAGTGTTTTGTACCAGAAACACTTACGAGTTCCTCACAGACTTTAAAATAAATTCATTGTCTTTCTCATTTTAAACTGACATGATGTGGTCTTTGTTATTGTCTTGATTATTTTTCTGAATGTTGTTATGTACTAAATACTGAATCATTAGATTGGAACTTAGGTTAGCTTTAAAAATGAAAAATGTATATGATGAAAATGTTGAATCCATATATGAACAATTTATTAAAATTTAACTTGACAAAAAATTGTTGGAATTTCTAATACTAATACTCCTAATTGTAATATTTCAGGAAGGTACTACCTTTTCAGACATGTTACAGGTACAAAATTATTCTTTAAGGGAGTCACACTTAAAATTTGTTATTTATACGTGAATAGTCATTTTTTAAATTAAATAACTCAATACTTTAAATATTGTCATAACACTGATTGTATCTCTGCAATGCCTGAGTAGAATCTTTGATGGAGGGAAAATGTTTTTTAATGAGTTACTATTTCTTCCTTTTCTAGCTGGTAGCTGGGAGTGTTGTGATGGCTTTTGAAGAAGTATGCCCGGATAGAATAGATCTGATTCACAAGAATTACCGCAAGCTCTGTAATTTACTAGTTGATGTAGAAGAGTGGGGACAGGTTGTCATAATCCACATGCTAACTCGATATGCTCGTACACAGTTTGTCAGTCCTTGGAAAGAGGTAAGTGTTGAATGGTCTTCCATTTATAAAGTATACTAAGAAAATGGATGAGCTTTTAAAAATGTGTATAGTTGTAAAATATAGAGATCTGCATATTTATGGAGGACTCCTTTTTTTCATGTTCTTTTGGAAAGCAGGAAACAAAAATAAATGCAAGGATAATTTTTCATTATTTTGGCACTGATTGATATATACTTAATGACATAGTATACAAACTTTTAGTATGATACTTGGCAAGAGACCCTTGTTAGGAGCAGAGCCTGGTACAGTGTTTGCAGTGATATTGCCAAATCATGGATTTTTTTTTGAGATTAGTTGCTTTCATATCTTTAAGTCTCAGCTGTTCAAGTGACTCACTTGTAGAAGTGGGTAATGTGATTCTAGCACATGTGAATTTATACCTAAGAGAATTTCCTGCCTTTGTAGATAAATATTGCTGAACTTTTAAACTACCTTTTCCTAGTTTTATATTTTAAAATGTTTGTTTTCCTTGTTTTCACTTAAGCTGATAGAATTTTAGTAAAGTTTATAATTAAATAAACATTAAAATGAAGTTGTTTTCTTTGTGCATATTAACATTAGAGGCATACTTAATACCTTCTTTTTACCTAATTGACAGTTGAGGAAATTTTATTACATATTTTGCAATAGAGGTCTTTGTGGGTATATATTTAACATTTAAGTGTAAGTTTTAAATTCCTTTAAAAAAAGAAATTAAATATTACAAGAATAGCACATTCATTCTCATCTTGTGATATTTCTTTTTTGTCTTTTTAAAAAGCAGGTGGAGGGGGGTGGAAAGATGGGCAAAATGGGTGAAGTGGAGTGGGAGGTAATAGGCTTCCAGTTATGGAATGAATAAGTCATGGAGATGAAAGGTACAGTTTAGGGAATATATTCAATGATATTGTAAAGTACTGCATGGTGATGGTAGCTACACTTGTGGTGAGCACAGCATAATATATAGAGTTTGTCAAATCACTATGTTGTACACCTGAAACTAATGTGATGTGTGTCAACTTATATTTCAATTAAAAAGGAAAAAGGAGTATTACAGATTTTTAAAATCAACTGCCTAAAAAGTAAAAGACCAGAAATACCCCAATTATATCATAATGGTTTTACACAAACATATATGTACATACGGTTTTGTTGCTCAGTACATTTGAGTGCTCAGTTCATTTCACTTTCGTTAATTAGAAATAAAATGAGAGGAAAATGTATATAAAATCGAGGAATGTTCATGATATGTATTTTAGATGACCTTAAGCTCTCAGATGTTAAGGCGTTTAAATGTTTAAAATATTCATCGATGCTTTTTACAGTGACTTAGTATTGTTAGGATTAAAAAGTATTTTAATGTTTTAAAAATATATCTTTATCCGTAAGACTATTTGTAATACTGACTCCATCTTAATTTTAATATTAAGAAAGTATTTTGGTTATTTAAAATTGAAATAGTTTTGAATTGTTAATATATAAAAATCATGGCATAAAGGACACTTAAATTGATGATTGCTTTTTTTTAATAAAGTTAATTTTATTTGTCACTGAACAAAGTAAACTCTTGATGGCACTTTTGCTGGATTAAGCAACAACATGCCCATGGTGCAAATGTCTTGGCCCTTTGATGTAAGTGATAACTTTGACAAGAGATTTTTGTTGCTAGTAATAAGTTGTTTGATTTCAGCCAGTTCTTTTCCAGAGTGCTGTTCAGATAAATATTTTTTTTTCCTGTTGGAAGGTTATAAAGTAATTTTGCCTTATCTAACCACTGTCACTATTTAATAAGATTTTAAATTTTACTTTCCTTTCACTATCAAATCATTTTCAGTATCTCTGTGCACATAATCCTTTGCTTTGTTAGTTATGTAGAAATTGGAGTTAAAATACATCTTTCCTTGCCATATCTCCTAAAAATATGTAACAGACTTTAAAATCTCTGTGTTTGTAGTTTGTCTATTTATTTGTGTTTCTGTTCCTTGAATTTTATTCCATCTTATTTTAGATAAAATTCATGTTGAAAGCTATTTGCAAATCACAGAGGTTAAATTTTGCACTACCATATATATTTACTCTTTTGACAGGTAATTTAAAAAGTTGGGGCTATATGTATGTATTCCATGTGTTTTCACATGTGGATTCTTTAGACATTAATTATTACAAACATGAGATGAAGGCTGGTCCTTGTCCTGGGTATACTGAAACTGGCCTCAGTAATTTCTTAACTTTGCCACTTATTTGCACTTGACCTTGGCATTATTCTAGATTATGTGGTTGATAGACTAATTCATTAGTTTTCAAATGTGCACGTCAGGCCTCCAGATGCTGTAACACTGCCACAGGAACAACCACAGGGGGCAGTGGTGCTCTAGACTCTGCCCCTCTCTGGGTTCTTGCCTCTGTTCCAAACAGAGCAGCCTTCATCTTTGTCTGCCTTTCATATACAGCTATGAATATGATTTTCTTTGAGAAAGATTCCTTGGCGTAAAGAAAGAAAAGAAAAGAAGAAAACCTCAGTAAAATAGAAGATTTGTAAGGGTGTAGCTAACTGTAACTATAACTACTTTTTTTTTTTTTTTTTAAAGATTTTATTTATTTGACACAACACAAGCAGAGGGAGAGGGAGGGGGAAGCAGGCTCCCTGCTGAGGAAGGAGCCCGATGTGGGACTTGATCCCAGGATCCTGGGATCATGACCCGGGCTGAAGGCAGCCACCTAACCAACTGAGCCACCCAAGCGTCCCACTATTTTTTTTTATTTTTTAATTAAAGAAGGAATTCAGGTACACAGTGAAATAAAAGATAAATCTTCCTTTTTTTTTTTTTTTTTTTTTTTAAAGATTTTATTTATTTATTTGAGACAGAGCATGAGAGGGTCAGAGGGAGAAGCAGACTCCCTGCCGAGCAGGGAGCCCGATGTGGGACTCGATCCAGGGACTCTAGGATCATGACCTGAGCTGAAGGCAGTCGCTTAACCAACTGAGCCACCCAGGCGCCCGATAAATCTTCCATCTTATAATAACCTCTTGGTTGACCCCTTAGGGGTATTTACTGGCAACTGTTTAATTTCAGTTGTTCTAGTGGTTGTAAATTTTACTTTGGATAACACATTTCACTTTATTTATTTATTTAATAAATTAGGTAACAGGCTTTTGTCTTTTTGTATACATATGTATTCTGTTCTATACCAGCAGGAAAGATTTGGAAGGGTCATCCTTTATTGCAGTTTTAGAAGTTAGAGATTGTCCAACATGTTATTAGACTTTTGGTACAAATACAATTTATAAAATCAAGGTTCAGATGGATTATCATCATTTAGATCATGTCCATGCTTACTCTATGAGTTAACCCATCTCAGACTTTCTGTATGGCTTGTTAGAATTCTGTTTCACTGAGCAGCTTTTCCGTGTGCAGTCCAGCCACTTGTAATCTTGGAGGCTTTTTGGCCTAGAGTTTTAAGTTGCATCCAATTTTTTAGGACTACACGTGGTAATTTTAATTTTAAAAAGTAAAATTTTTAATTTTAATTAAAGGGGATGCCTGGGTGGCTCAGTCGGTTGTGTCTGCCTTCAGCTCAGGTCATAACCCCAGGGTCCTGGGATCGAGCCCCGTGTGTCAGGCTCCCTGCTCAGTGGGGAGCCTGCTTCTCCTTCTGACATCCCCTTCCACTCCTGCTCATGCTCTCTCTCTCTCTCACTCTCTATCTCAAATGAATAAATAAAATCTTAAAAAAAAAAAGTTGGCAAGCTGGAAGAAACTTAGAAGTATTCTGCATTCCTGTCTGCTTTCATTTTTCACTTTTCGTGTTTGTAGAAAGCATACCATGTAGTAAAGAACTGCTAAGAATACTACAGGATAGAAAGACAAAGTGGAACAGTATTCTAGCATAGTCAGTGCTTACTTGTTACAATCCTATTTTATCCATTTACCATCAGGTCTTGAATGTATTTTTTTTTCCACAAAATTAGTAGAGTGTAAAGGTGTTCATTCTAGCATCTCATCCCCTTTTACATACAGGCAGAAGTCACTTGTATACATGCTGTATGAGCACCATTTTATGATATATAAAGGGCCATTTATCTTGAAGTGAAAGATTTTACAAGTGAGAAAACAATCTCACTAAAATACTATGTTGATTAAAAAGTTATTTAAAGTAAAAAAAAAAAATGCCTGTACATACCAAATTCATTAAAATCAAGGGATTTCTTTCTCATGTACTAAGATAATATGTGAAAAATAATATCGAGATACTTTAAGTTTAGCAATTTGTTATTTTGCTATACTTTGGTAGTATTTTGAGATAGGACAGTAGCGATTATTACACCCATTTTATAGATAACAAAACTGACTTATATAGATTTTAACAACTCACGTAAGATAATATTCCTTATAAAATGTGGATCCAGAAATATGAACAGAGTAATCTGATCTCTAGGTCAACAGTCTTTCCTTTATTTTCTATTACCTCATGACCTTTTTTTTTTTAACCTCATGACTTTTAAATTAAGATATCTTTTTGCTTACTTACTTTATTTATTTTTTAAAAAGATTTTATTTATTTGACAGAGAGAATCACAGTGAGAGAGGGAACACAAGCAGAGGGGGTGGGAGAGGGAGAAGCAGGCTCTCCGCTGAGCAGGGAGCCCGATGCGGGGCTCGATGCGGGCTCGATCCCAGGACCCCGGGATCATGACCTGAGCCGAAGGCAGACACTTAACAACTGAGCCACCCAGGTGCCCCTTTTTGCTACTTTAATATGTTACTCTGTGTTTGCTTATTGCATTCCAGTTGAAGCCATATTTGAAACCTCCCCAAACCATAGTGCTTGGACATTGCAATTAGGTAACAACTATAATTAAATTTGCTTTTCAAAGAGAAAAATCATGTTTCTCATTGAATTTTTAAAACATTTGTTTATGTTTTTATGCTTGAAAGGTAACAAAATTTTTTTTTGAGGAATTGAAAATTAGTAGAAATACTTTTTGAGATGAGCTGATGTAACATGCTTTTGTCAATAAGTTCTCAAATGAACACATCATATACAAACAAGCTTCTTCAGGGCAGAAGAGATTTTTAATTTAGTTTATTTGCATCATTATAGATCAGTATTTAGGCTGTTTATATGTAAATGTATGATTTGAGGAACAATTAAGTGTTGACAAAGTAGATTGCAGTCATATCAATTGCAGTGCATTTTACATAATTTTTCTAACTGACATCTTTGATGATAAATAGTGGATGCCAAGTCAAAGCCGATTATACAGTGCACTAGGAATTCATGGGGCTGTCAGGAAGAAGACCGATTGACTTTAAATTTACATATTAATGAGAAGATTTGTTAAGAGGGTGCTTGACTATAGAAAATAACAGCGTATTTATAGGGCACGACATTTTATAAATAAAGCTGATGCAGGAAAATGGAAATTAAACCTTTTAGGTTAATAAATTCAAGAGACTGCTAAAATGCATATTTGCATTTTTATTTTCTCCAATTTACCTTATTCTTTGCAGTCCATGTAGGTTTTTTTTTTTTTTTTTTTTCTAGGTCAAGTTTGTATAATTTTCAAGGATATAAAATTACTTAAATATTTTCTTTGTGTCATTCAAGCTGACTATGGGAGAATACTTGAAGCATAAATGTAAATCTCTTAAGACTAAAGTTTCTTTGGTAGAAATAATGGATTTAAAAAAATAAATGTTATAAAAAAACAAGTAAATTTTAAGAGTATTAAAAAACCCAAAACCCTTTAGTGGTGTTAATTATAAACTGAAAGAAAGCTTGGGCACACTGGGGCCTGACAGAAAGGTTTTTAATTTTATGAATCTAGCCTTTTAAAAGTTAAACTTCCTCTAGGAAATGACAGTTTTGCAAGAATTATCAAAATTTTTTACTTTCATGATCTAGAACTTAAGACTTTATGTACTCAGAGTTACGTTTTACTTATGAATCCAGGTAATACAATTTTAGTGGCGGTATGCATTCCATTTTGAAATTTGGAGTGAAAAATTAATTTTATTTTTCTCAATATATCTGTACTTCAGTTATAAAACCTTAGATGTAAGAAAGTTCCAAGTAATTTGTTTAAAGTATTTTGAGATAAATTTCTATAAGTTTTTCAGGGACAGCTATAAAATAACTCATCAGAACACAAAATTTGTATGCATAGTTCTTGATTAGCAGTTTTCTGAAAATACAAAGGTAGGGGGAAAGAGTGCATCACGTCCTGTCTTACAGGACCTACATGTTAGAGATTATTTTTTATTGAATTTTAATTTTCTTTACAGGTTAATTTTCTTTGTAAGATAAATTTTGTATCTTACTAAGGAACTATTTTTGAATCTCATTGTGTGAAATTTTTAAATAATAGTAGTGAGGAGTTATGGTAGAATCCATGCTTTCAATACGAATACTACAGTTTTTGTGCACTTTTTTCAGGCGCCTATAGATGGAGGTTCAATATGCAGTTTATTAGGAAACTACAGACTATGTACAGATATTGAAATGGGGTCTCCCTTCCCTCTATTAGTTATGAAACATTTATCTTAAAGAGTCCTTATTTTTCTTGTTCATAATTTATTTTTGCTTGGATTTTTAAAAAATATTTTAAATTTGGGGGCACCTGGGTGGCTCAGTTGGTTAAACATCTGCCTTTGGCTCAGGTCATGATCCTGGGGTTCTGGGATCGAGTCTTGTATACTGCTCCCTGCTCAGCAAGGGGCCTGCTTCTCCCTCTCCCTTCCCCTCCCTGCTTCTTGTGCCTGCTCGCTCTCGCTCAAATAAATAAACTCTTTAAACAAATATTTTCAATTTTATCCAAGTAAACATATACATGGTTAAAAAAAAGTTAATAATACTTATATGGCTTATAAGAAACAACATTTTCCTGTTCCACCCTTCCCCATGCCCAAATTAGTTACCTCAAATTCTTTTATGTGTGTGTGTGTATTTAACTTTCTCCATTTCTAAGTAATATGCATGTTTTTTAGTAATATGCATGTTTTGCTCTTTCTTGATTTATGAATTTTAGACATTTTATATTGACTTCCTATTATAGAAATGGTGATATGGCATTCTTCTATATTGTCTCATGCTTTCATTATTCCATCTTTGCAATATTGTTTTATTTTTTAATTGTGTATTTTTCATTTAATTATGACTGCAAATATTATTTCTGTGTAGTAACATTTTCATCTCCTTGAATTAGTATTTTCTTAGATCTTATGTATTTGTAATGTCGTGTTACTTTTATACTTGACATCTTGGTTGGATACAATAGTCTTGGGTCACACCTTCTTTTTTTCTTCTGCAGAAAGTTCTCCCTGTAGCCACAGATTTTTCTCCTTTGCAGGTAACTTGATATTTTTGTTTGTACCCCCAGAAATCTGTTTTGCTTTTTTTTTTAATCTGTAGAGATTAGTAAGGTTGCATCTCAGAGTGAATCATTCTATATGATTTACATATTCACTTCTTTATTTTGTAGAATTTTTTTGAATTCTTTTCTTTGATCTTCCAAGTTTTTTTTCTTGCTCCATTTGTCATTTATATGCTTCAGAAATACATTATTTTACAATCTTTCTCTACTTTCATCTTTTAAAAAAACTGCTTTAATGTTTGTCTTTATTTGCATTTGTATTATCTCAAATCTTTTTATCAGTAATTTGATTTTCATTGATCTAATCTTTTTTTTTTTTTTTAAGATTTTATTTATTTGTCAGAGAGAGAGCGCGTGCACAAGCAGGGGAAGTAGTAGGCAGAGGGAGAAGCAGGCAGAGGGAGAAGCGGGCTCTCTGCTGAGCAAGGAGCTGGATGTGGGACTTCAACCCAGGACCCTGGGGTCATGACCTGAGCCGAAGGCAGACACTTAACCAACTGAGCCACCCAGGCATCCCTCTAATGTTTCTTTGACAGTTTTTACTTAATTTCATAATGATAGTTATTTGGCTTTTATTCACTCAGGTTTCAGTCTTACATTTCCTTTATTATATAATTTTATCATCTCATCTTTGAACTTGTGTTTTCTTGAGTTCATATTCTTAATAACTTCTTGGAGAATTTACTTTTGATATATAGGGAATATTTTTTCCCAGAACGATTTGTCTTTTGCATTTTTTAATGTGTGCTGTGAATATTTTGCACAGTTATTGTGCTCTTTTCATATTGTAAATACTTGGGACACTCAGGTACAGACATTTGTTCTGATACAGTGTGACTTCTTAGTTTTGTACAACCACACTGAAAGACAGTTTGTTTCTTCCTCTCAGTTTCAGTTTGAATTGTGTGTATTTTATGTCATACTCTTTTTTGGTTTAGCATTTGGGAAGAGGAGTAATTTGTGGGATAGTAAATTTATCCTCAGCAGTTATTGAAGGTTTTGTTTTTGTTTGTTTGTTTTAGAATGCTTGAGCACTTTTCTAGAATTTTCCTAAATGCCCTATACCAGCATTCATCTGAGACCTTTGACTTGCAATTGAGATGTAGTACTTCAATGAACTTAGCGTTTCAGCTTCTACTGATGGAATGCCTTGATTTGGTTAACTCTCTAGAAAATTTTTGCAAAAACCAGCTATCTAAAGTCACTGTAAGACAGTCAAAAGTAGGAAAAAGCCAGAGAGGATTCTACATATAGAAGGCTGAAATTTCAAGGTGTGAGGTTTTTGAGTTTGCAGGTTTTTGTCTGAAGTCACTCCCCAGACTCATACAATAATGGAAAAAAACACAGCCTTACTTACTTAGCTGTCAGAGAACAGACTTCAAGACTAACAGAATACCTAAATATTGGGGGGAAATTCCAGAAGGGGGTGGGAGCCATAGAAGGGT
This sequence comes from Neomonachus schauinslandi, assembly GCF_002201575.2. Classification (NCBI taxonomy): domain Eukaryota; kingdom Metazoa; phylum Chordata; class Mammalia; order Carnivora; family Phocidae; genus Neomonachus; species Neomonachus schauinslandi. The sequence continues at coordinate 56,300,841 of NC_058409.1, read as the reverse complement.
GAACCCCCTGGAGATGCATAGTAAATAGATCCAAATTCTTGGCTGAACAATAAAGTGTGGATGTATGGGGAAGACTCTAGTGGGTCTAGCGAAAAAGCAGCACCTGCAAGATAAAAGAACTAAATGGAGATTTCACTTGCTGGCCACATTAGGGTAGACAGAGTTTGCAGTTGGAGACCAGTAAAATATCTGCTATACAAATGCCAATACACTTCAGAGAAATGCAATGTAAGGAAGACTTTGATGGTGTGTGGTTGATCATATCCAGAATACAATTTTAAAACAATCAGTGGACATGAGAAACAAAAAAATAACTGCTGCTCAAGAGAAAAAGCAGTCAATAGAAAGTTACCTCAGTATAATCAAGAAAAGGCACTTACAGATAAGTAAAGCAGCTATTAAATATATGGCCAGACTACTAAAAGCAATATAGTTGTGTTGAATGAATAGATGAGCAGTCTTAACAGGGAAAAGACACCATAAGAAGGAGCCAAATGGAAAATCCAGGGCTGAAAAATACAATGATTAAATGAAAAATATACTAGACGGGCTTAACAGCCCAGCAGAGGCAGTAAAAGAGTCAAGAATCCTTAAGGTAAATCAGTAGAAATTATGCAGTCTGAAAACCAAACAGAAAAACAAGGTAAGAGTCTCAGAGCCATGTGAAATAATACCAAAGAGAATGAAATACCTGTAACTGAATTCCCAAAAGGAGAGGAAAGAGTGAATGGAGCAGAAATAATACCTGAAGAAATAAAGGTTGAAAAAAATGTCAGATTTAGTTGAAGAGGAAAAATCCAAGCACACTGACCCAGGAAACTTACCAGATTCTCCCGCAAAATAAGTAAAAAGTCAGACTTAAACATATCATAGTTAAACTTCTGAAATCAAAAGAGAAAAAACATTGAAAGCAGACAGAGATAAACAATGCATTATATACAGAAAAATAAAGATATGACTTAACTGCTGATCAGAAACAATGGCATCTAGAAAACAGTGAAATATCATCTTAAAATTATTGACAGGAAAAACTGTCAACAAAGAATTCCATGTTGAACAAATCCAGTTTTCAAAAATAAAGGTGGAATGAAGACATTTTCAGAAGAACAAAATTGAAAAATTCCTACATAGGGAAATTGTATTACAAGAAAGACTTGAAGAAATTGTTTAGGTTGAAGAGAAATGGTAATAGATGGTAATTCGTAACTGTAGAATGGAATAAAGAATGAAAGGAATGGTATATATGTGGGTAAATATAAATTACGCTTTTTCTTTTTCCTCATTTTTTTTTTTTAAGCTTTATTTATTTATTTATTTGACAGAGAGAAACACAGCTAGAGAGGGAACACAAACAGGGGGAGTGGGAGAGGGAGAAGCAGGCTTCCCGTGGAGCAGGGAGCCCAATGCGGGGCTCGATCCCAGGACCCTGGGATCATGACCTGAGCCAAAGGCAGACGCTTAAGGACTGAGCCACCCAGGCGCCCCCTTCCTCCTCATTTCTTTAACATAGAGTTTCTGTAACACACATGCACACAAATTATCTCTTTGTCTCTGGCAATCACAGACTGCACTTGCTTATGCTTGAACTCTGACCTTGGCTGTACACTCATGGAGCTCTAACCTTCTTTTGTCTACATTGCCACAAGTCGTTGTGTGGACATAACGTTTTTATTGGTATAGGAGTGGAATTGCTGCATTGTATAGTAAGTATATGCTCTGCTCCTTCTTATCTCCAGTTCCCACTCTCTGAACAATCAGTTCTAATTCTTAGCTTCGTATTCAACTGGTTATCCATGTATTATTTTTAGAACAACTTATATAACTTTTAGAAGTGACTTAAAGGATATCATTTAATTTAGACATATGCATATTTTGGAATTAATCAAGAATAAGTGCTCCCTTTATAAAATTTTATGTTTTATTTAAAGAGTTTTTCATAACCTAGACTTTTGCCTTTTAAAGTTTTTAAATTGTTGTTTCTTGGAACCCTAATTTCCTACCCTTGGTTTACCCAGAGTATAGATTTTTTCCCCCATAAAATGTAATTTGTTTCCTAAAATATAAATTTTAGGGTTCTCCATAAGATTAAAAAAACCCTTTCCTGATTTATTCCCTCGTCCTTGAAATGTCCACAAATATTTTAAGACCTCTGCTCTAACCTTATTCTTTTTTTAAAATGTCCTATAGGAGAATACATTCATTAATTTCAGTTCACCAGACATTTACCTTTTCTAATATATTTTCTTTATTTCAGGGGTTAAGATAGAGAATGAATACATAAGAATCACGATTGTTCTACTTAGGTTGATTTTAATTTTATTTCATAACTTATGATTGAATGAGAACCACTCTAAAATACATTCTCATAACAAAAAGCAATTCTTATTTATTCCTCATCATTAGATAGGAATTAGTTTTCCAATAATTAGGACCCTTCTTTCTCATGTCTTAGAACCCTTAGACTAAGTTCAGCATGTGTCATGAGTATATTTTATTTCAGAAAAAAAATGAAAAAATGCCTTATATAGATCTAGATCTCTTAGTAACAAAGTTTGGAAACTGCTGTACTCAGAAAGCTTGTTTCTTACATATTGGAGCTGAACATACAGTCATAAGAAATGAAAAGTGCTGTGGGCTATTGAACACTGAATTTTCATAGTGGCTCAACAGAAAGTTACTGGCCACAGGTGTTTTCATAATTGTGATGTATTGGGGGAGATTCAGTGTTCAATGGTCCTCAAACCCACACTTCTACCTGTGTGGCATAGTGGTCACTGGGCTGTGATATAAAACATGTAAAGTGAAGAGCATAGCATTTACCTCATGAAAGGAAAAAAAGTAGTTTTCCCTCTCCCCCAAAATCATGTCTATACAAAACAAATCAGGATATGTATACTGGTTTGAGACTTTTTTTCCTTTGAGAAAAATATTAAATATAAAATTTTATTCAACATGACTTTTTTTTCTAGTGGATATATTTCTCTGATAAGGTATGCTATATCCATACTGAATAGTTAATTTAAGCGATTACGATATTGCTCATCACCTTCCCACTCTGGTCTTCTTAGCACATCTAACCCAATGTCAAAGAGATGTACCACCAGTATATTGCTGTGGTATCTATGAACTGAATGTTTGTGTTCCCCAAAATTCGTATGTTGAAGTCCTAGCCCCCAGGGTGATGGTATTTGGAGGTGGGGACTTGGGAAGTTACTAGGTTTATTATTTTTCAGTTTTTTAAGATTTTATTTTAAGTAATATCTACACTCAACATGGGGCTCAAACTTCTAAGGCTGAACAAGAGTCGCATGCTCTACTGACTGAGATAGCTGGGCACCCTGGAAGTAATTAGGTTTAAATGAAGTCTTGAGGGTTGGGCCTCACCATGGGAATAATATCCTTACAAGAAGAGGTACCAGAGAGCTTCTTCCTCTTTCTTTCTCTGCCATGTGAGGACAATGAGAAGGCAGCCATCTGCCAGGCAGTAAGTTCTTAACAGGAACCCAATCTGCTGACACCTTGATCTTGGACTTGATAGCCTCTAAAACTGAGAATTAAATGTTTATTGTTTAAGCCTCCCAGTCTATGTATTTTGTTACTGTACTAATACAGGTATCTCGGATCGCATGAGACTGTCATGATGTATTCCTCTGCATAGCTTTTAAGCATTAGGTAATAGTCTGTGTCTACAGCAGACTACAGAGATTCTTTTGTCCTCGTACAAATCTTAAGTTTGTGCTAGTGCCCTCCAAGCTATCACTGAATTTAGAAGGCAATTGGGTAGATTCATTGTCTTTTTCTTGACTACTATAAATGCCAAGTTAATAAGAAAGAGGACAAGATGAAGAGTTAACAATTTAGAGGTAAAATCCTGGTCCCACCACTTTATCTGTGAGATTTTTTTTTTTTTAAGATTTTATTTATTTGACAGAGAGAGACACAGCAAGAGAGGGAACACAAGCAGGGGGAGTGGGAGAGGGAGAAGCAGACTCCGTGCCGAGCAGGGAGCCCGATGCGGGACTCGATCCCGGGACTCCAGGATCATGACCTGAGCCGAAGGCAGTCGCTTAACCAACTGAGCCACCCAGGCGCCCTGTCTGTGAGATTATTGATAAATTCAGATAAGCTTGTGTACCTCAGTTCTTTCATCTTGTGAAAAAGGCAGTGAATACCGGCTTTGCTTACCTCATGGGGTTAAGGATCCAGTAAGATATTTGTGAAAGATCTTTCCTAACATTAGGGATTACTTCACCTGAGTTGTTGTTTATTTTTACTGACTCCAGTGTTTTTGGTCACATGTTGCAGAAGAAGATGTTTTTCAGGAATATTTGATACCTTCATCAGTTTTCATATATAAGCAGATTTTGCCTTATGTAGTTTTTAATTATTGTCAGTTTTATATTTCTTGTTACTCCTTACTGAACTAATACAAAGATCATAGTTTGTGTTTATGTCTTAGTTAATCCATTGAGAGAAAATGAGCAAGTCTCCCTGTGTCCTAAGATCTCTTAAAATCACAGTTCATCCTCAGAGTAAAAAACTGTGGGTTTAAACACTGACTTAATGTAATTTTTGTGAACATTTGTGTTTGGAGCTTCAGGTAAAAAATTTATTTACAGTACTACTAAGTGTAATTTCACACTTTATTCCATGAGTCTGTGTAATAATAATGGTACTTCAAAGATGTATAAACTATGCCTTTATAAATACACTTTATAGAGTAGAAGGTAGTTTTTTTTGCCTTCATAAAGCTTATATTTGATGTAATAACATTTCTCTTTACTGAAAGTAAATGTTTTAGAGCAAAGTGAAAAGCTAATTTTATTCTGATTTTTTATATTAGTATTTGGTGTGGTCAGTACTCAGTGAAGGGAGGCCTGTCTTCATATGAGATAGGTTCAGATATTAAACTCACTGGTTCTTCCCCCGCCCCCAGTGGTTCTTTTTTTTAAATTACAGTTTATTTTTTAGAGTAGTGTTAGGTTCATAACAAAATAGAGCAGAAAATGCAGAGTTTTCATATATTGTTGATCCTTGATAAACACAGGTTTGAACTGCGGGACTCTAGTTAAATGGATTTTTTTTTTTTTTTTTTGCAAATACAGTACTGTAAATGTATTTTCTCTTCCTTAAGATTTTCTTAATATTTTCTTTAACTTTATTTAAGAATACAGTATATAATGCATATAACATACAAAATATGTGTTAATTGACTGTTTATGTTATTGGGAAGGCTTCTGATCAACAGTAGGCTACTGGTGTTAAGGTTTTGAGGAATCATAAGTTCTTGGATTTTTGACTGCCGGGAGCGGGGGGAGGTCAGTGCCCCTAACCCTCGTGTTGTTCAAGGGTCATTTGTACTTCCTGTTTATTTACACACTCAACCTTTCCCACTGTCAGCGTTCTGTACCACAGTGGAACATTTATTACAATCAGTGAATGTATATTAATACATCAGTTATCACATGAAGTCCATAATTTAAATTAGTGTTTCACCTTGGGTGTTGTATATTCTGTGTAACATGACTCTACCATTGTAGTACTCTACTGAATAGTTTCAGTGCCCCAAGAGTCCTCTGTGCTCTGCCTAGTCATCCGTCTTCCCTACACAAACCCTGGCAATTAACAGTTTTTTGTTTTTTTTTTTTTAAAGATTTTATTTATTTGAGAGAGAGAGAATGAGAGAGAGCAAGCACATGAGAGGGGGGAGGGTCAGAGGGAGAAGCAGACTCCCTGCTGAGCAGGGAGCCCGATGCGGGACTCAATCCAGGGACTCCAGGATCATGACCTGAGCCGAAGGCAGTCGCTTAACCAACTGAGCCACCCAGGTGCCCAACAGTTTTTTACTATCTCCATAGTTTTGCTTTTCTACAATGTCATATAGCTGGAAATCACACACTTTGTAGCCTTTCTAGATTGGCTTCTTTCACTTAGTAATATGCGTTTAAGGAGTCTCTGCATCTTTTCATGGCTCTATAGCTTGTTTCTCTTTAGCACCAAATAATATTCCATTGTCTGGATGTACAACAGTTTATGCATCCTTCCACCTGCTGAAGGATTGTTTGTCTGCAGGAATTGGTAATTATGAACAGAGCCGCTCTAAGCCAGCCTTTTTTTTTTTTTTAAGTAGTTTTTGTGTAGGACTCATTTGAGTTTTTGTGGGTTTTTGTGTGGACTCATTTGACTATGACCAATGATCATGATTACTAGATCCTTTGGTAGGAGTATATTTAATTTTCTAAGATGCTGCCAAATTGTCTTTGATAGTGGCTATACGATTTTGCCTCCCTGCTGGCAGTGAATTGAGAGTTCCTTGCTCTACATCCTCATTAACATTTAGTAATGTCAGTGTTCTGGATTTAGGTTATTCTCATAGGAATGTGTGGTATCTTATTACTGTTTCATTTTCACTCCCCTAATTACATATGATGTTAAACATCTTTTTATATGTGTATTTCCCATCTATATATCTTCTCTGGTGATTTGTCTGCTCAGATCTTTTGCTTATTGAGTTGTTTGCTTTCTTATTGTTGAGTTTTAACAGTTTATTCAGGGGGATTCAGGCAGCATCGGAAGACACTGAACTCATCTCTTCCCATGTACACAACAAACTTGGAGCTATAAATAGAATAATTTTCCTCCGGAAAGAGAACTTGAGAACTGGGTGAATAGCACTTCCACACCAAAAGACAAAAGCGACACATTAAGATGGGTAGAGAAGCAAAGACATGGCCTCACCCACGACCTTACCCCAGATATAGTGACCACACAATCAGGAGGGGTCTCCAAAATATGTGATTTTCCCTTGAGGAGTGAAGGTATTGTGTCCCACTTGCACCAGGAAGACAAGCCCCCCAAATGAAGTTTAAAACTTCAATGTGGATTAAGATCAAAAGAATCATAGAACTATAGGGAAGAGAGATTTTGCTCTTAAAGGGCTCAAATGCAGACTCCACCTGTCCTGAGATTAAGTGCAAAAGCAACAGCTTGAAAGCACATACCGTAAACAAGGGAGACCCACTTACTAATTTTAAAGTACCTGCCAGAGAGATAGGGACCTGCAGGGATTTTGTCTGGGGATGAAAGTGCTGGTGGATACTATTTTTGCAATCTCATCCTAACTTGCTGGTGGTAGAGCAAATAGGCATCATTGTTGGTGCTGTCCCTCTAGCCGGCTAGCACTGGAGGGAGGGCTTTGTCCATCCCGCTGTATCAGGCTATGCAAGCACCCCACACCCTGTCCATCCCATGTATCACCAAAGGTGCAACTGGGACAGGCAAGCATCTTCAGCCCTGCCCTCCTCAGGCAGTATTCTAGCCATCACTGAGCCAGACAAAGGCCCTTAGCCTCACTCACCCCGAGTAGAGACGGAATTGTAACTGGGATGGTCAAACAATTTAAATCTTCCTTGCCCCACACAGTGGCTGAGCCACACCCAGGTCAAGTGAGTGTTTCCAACCCTGACCTCCTGTGCAACAGCCACAGCCTTATCACAGCCTTTGGACACATAAAGCCTACAGAGGAGATTACACTTCTGATCCACATGAAACAGCTCATACACGTGACCAATCCTCAGATTGAGGGAGGTAGCCATTTCCCCTAATACATATAGAAAAACAGAGTGACAGGCAAAATGGAGAAACAGAGGAATAGGTTTCAAACCAAAGAACAAGGTAAATTCCTAGAAACAGGTACTAATGAGATGGAGATAAGCAACCTACCAGATTAAGAATTCAAAGTAATGGTCATAAAGATGCTCATGGTTCTCCATAGAAGAATGGATAAATACAGTGAGAATTTGAACAAAGAGAAAATGTAAGTACCAAACAGAATTTATAACTGAACTGAAAAATACACTGGAGGTGTCCAGCAGCCAAATGGCTGAAAGAGAAATACACATCAGCAAACTAGAAGACAAAGCAATGCAAAACATCAGGCAGAGCAGCAAAATGAAAAAAAAAAAAAAATTTAGTGAAGATACTCCAAGGTACATTTGTAAAACATCAAGCAGGATAGCATTTTCATTATAGGGGTCCCAGAAGGAGAAGAGAAAGAGTCAGAAAAATTATTTGAAGAAATTATGGCCAAAAACTTCCTTAATCTGGGGAAGGAAAGAGACATCTAGGTCCAGGAAGCCCAGAGAGTTCCAGATAAGATGAACATATTGAGAAACATAATTAAAATGGTAAAGATTAAGTATAAAGAGAAAAAGAAGCAAGAGAAAAGCAACATATATAAGGGAAACCTTATAAGGCCATAGGCAGATTTTTCAATAGAAGTTTTACTAGCCAGAAGGGAGTAGATGACATATCCCAAGTGCTGAAAAACAAAAACTGGCAACCAGTAATTTTTTTACCCTATTGGGTTATCATTTCAGAATTGAAGTATGGATTAAGAGTTTTCCAAATAAGCAAAGGCTAAAGGAGTTCATCGCTACTAACATGGTCTTGCAAGAAATGTTGAAAGAACTTCTGTAAGCTAAAAAGAGAAGGCACAAATTACTAATAAAGTATACGAAAGTAAAAATCTCACCAGAAAAAGTAAATAAATAATAAAGGTTGTGGATCAAACACTTATAAAGCAAGTGTGAAGGTTAAAAGACAAAGTAGTAAAATTAATTAAAGATACAATAATTAGTTGGGTACATAAATTAAAAAGATGTAAAATGTGTCAACAGGGGCACTTGGGTGGCAGAGTTGGTTAAGTGGCTCTTGATTTTGGCACAGTCATGATCTCAGGGTTGTGAGATCGAGTCCCATGTCGGGCTCTGTGCTGGGCGTGGAGCCTGCTTGAGATTTTCTCCCTCTGCCCCTTCCTCTGCTTGCACGAGCACTGTCTCTTCTGCTCTCTTAAAAAAAAAAGAAAGCGTCAACAGAAATTTTAAATGGGGGGTGTGTGTGGTAAAAATATAAAGTTCTGGAATATGCTCAACATTAATTTACTATCAACTTAAAAGTGACTGTTATATGCATAAGATATTATATGGGAACTTCATGGTAACCACAAAGAAAACACTTAAAAAGTAAATATACAAAGGAAAAAGGAGAATCTAAACATAACACTAAAGTTATCAAACCACAAGGGAATATAGAGAAGAAAGGAACAGAGAGGAACTGCAAAAACAAAACTATTAACAGTGCCAATAAGCATATACCTGTTAATTACTTTAAATGTAAATGGACTAAATTCTGCATTCAAAAGACATAGTGTGGCTGAATGGATAAAAACATGCAACCCTTCTAAGTTAGAAACTCCAGATCTAACGATGTACAGACTGAAAGTGAAGGGATGAAAAACATACACCATGCAAATTGATTTGAAAAAACGTTGGGATAGCAGTATTTTAAGATAGATCACACAGTAGGCCACAAAGCAAGTCTCCATAAAATTAGGATTTAAATCATAAGAAGCATACCATTCTGGCCACAATGGTATGAAACTAAAAATCAGTTACATGAAGAATAGTGTAAAAAACACAAACGTGAAGACTAAACTGCCTGGTGTTAAACAGTGGGTCAACGAAAAATTCAAAGAGGAAGTCAAAACATACCTTGAGACAAATGAAAATGGAAAGCCAGCAATCCAAAATCTTTGGAACAAAGCAAAAATAGTTCTAAGAGGGACTTCATAGTAATACAGGCCTACCTCAAGAAAAAAGAGAAATTTCAAACACTCCAACTTTACATTTAAAGGAACTAGAAAGGGGCGCCTGGGTGGCTCAGTAGGTTAAGTGTCTGCCTCCAGCTCAGGTCATGATCTCTGGGTCCTTGGGATCGAGCCACACATCAGGCTCCTTGCTGATGAGGGATCCTGCTTCTCCCTCTCCCTCTGCCCCTCCACCCTGCTTGTGCTCTGTCTCTCGCTCTATCTCAAATAAATAAAATCTTTTTAAAAAGATACAGAAATTAGACAAAGAAGAACAAACCAAAGTCCAAAGTTAGTAGAAGGAAGGAAATAGTAAAGATAAGAGCATTTTGAAATAGATCAGAGACTTAAAAAAAAAATAGAAAATATAAATGAAACTAAGAGCTTGTTCTTGGAAAGGTTTAACAAAATCAACAAACCTTTAGCCAGACTCATCAAGAAAAAAGAGAACCCAAATAAATTAGAAATGAAAGAGGAGAAATTGTAAATAATACCACAGATATACAAAGGATTACAAGAGAATACTATAAACAATTATATGCCAACATATTAGACAATGTATAAGAAATGGATAAATTCCTAGAAACATACAATCTTTGAAGACTGAATCATGAAGAAAGAGAAAATCTGAATAGATCGATCACTAATAATGAATTGAATCAGTAATCAAAAACTGGCAAGACTCAAAAGTCTAGGTCCAGATGGTGTTACCGGTGACTTCTAACAAACATTTGATAAAGAGTTAATACCTATCCTTCTCGACTTACTCCAAAAAATTGAAGAGGAAGGATAACTACCAAGCTCATTTAATGAGGCTAGAATTACCCTGATACCAAAACCAAAGACACTACAGAAAAAGAAAATTACAGGCCAGTATCCCTGATGAACATAGATGAACAAATCCTCAGCAAAATATTAGCAAATTAAATTCCAGCAGTATATTAAAAGGATCATACACCATGACCAAGTGGGATTTGTTTTAGGGATGCAAGGATGGTTTAACAAATCAATCAACATGATGTACCACATTAGCAAAACAAAGGTTAAAAGTCATAGCATCATCTCAATAGATGCAGAAAAAGCATTTGAAAATACTTGACATCCATTTATGATAAAAGCTCTCAAGTAAGTGGGTATAGAGGGAACATACCTCAATATAATAAAGGCCGTATATGATAAATCCATAGCTAACATCATAGTCAACAATGAAAGCTTTTCCTCTAAGATCAGGGGTAAGACAAGGTTGCTTACTCTTGCCACTTTTATTCTTCATAGTATTGAAAGTCCTAGCTATAACAATTAGGCAAGAAAAAGAAATAAAAGACATACAAATTGGAAAGGACAAAATTGACAAAACTGTGAGTATTGCTGATGACATGATACTAGATAAAACCCTAAAGACTCAAAAAACTGTTATTAGTACAAAATTAATATATAGGAATCTGTTGTTTCTATATACTAACAATGAACTATCAGAGAAATTAAGAAAATAATCCAAAAAGAATAAAATACGTAGGAAAAAATTTAACCAAGGAGTTGAACAACTTATACTCTGAAAAGTTTAAGACACTGATTAAAGAAATTGAAGACAACATAGATAAATGGAAAGATATACCCTGCTCATGTATCAGGAGAATTAATAGTGAAAATGTCCAAACTACCCAAAGCTATCTACAAATTCATTGCAGTTCCTATCAAAACACCAGTGGCATTTCCTACAGAACTAGAACAAATCTAAAATCTGTATGGAACCACTGAAGACCTTGAGTAGTTCATGTAATCTTGGGAAGATGGAACAAAGCTAGAGGAATTACGCTTCCTGACTTCAAACTATATATAAGCTATAGCTATCAAAACAGTATGTTACTGGCACAAAAGCAGACTCATAGATCAATGGTATAGAATAGCCCAGAATTAAGCCCACATCTGTATGGTTTATTTATGACAAAGGAGGCAAGAACATAAAATGGGAAAGAGACAGTCTCTTCAATAAATGGTGTTGGGAAGACTGGACAGCTACATGCAAAAAAAAAAATGAAATGGGGCTACATCAAACTAAAAAGCTTTTTTTTTTTTTTTTAAAGATTGTATTTATTTGTCAGAGAGAGAGCACAAACAGGGAAGTGGCAGGCAGAGGGAGAAGCAGGCTCCCCACTGAGTAAGGATCCTGATGTGGGACTTGATCCCAGGACCCAGGGATCATGATCTGAGCTGAAGGCAGATGCCCAGTCAACTGAGCCACTCAGGCATCCCTAAAAACCTTTTATACAGTGAAGGAAATCATCAACAAAAAGAAAAGGCAACCTAACTGAATGAAAAAAGATACTTGCAAATGGTATATTTGCTAAGGGGTTGATACCCCAAATATATAAAGAACTCAGTACACCTCAACAACAATAAAACAAAATCCAATTAGAAAATTGATGGAGGACCTGAATACAGTTTTCCAAAGAAGAGATACAGATGGCCAACAGGCACATGAAAAGATACTCAGTATCACTGATCATTAGGGTAATACAAATAAATACCACAATGAAATACCTCCTCACACCTGTCAGAATGGCCGTTACCTAAAAGAAAGGAATAACAAGTATTGGTGAGGAAGTGCAGAAGAGGGAACTCTCATGCGCTATTGGTGGCAATGTAAATTGGTGTAGCCACTGTGGAAAACAGTATAAAGATTCCTCAAAATATTTAAAGTAGAATCACCGTATGATCCAGCATTTTCACTTCTGGGTATTTTTCAAAGAAAATGAAAACACTAATTCAAAGTTATATCTGCACCCATAAGTTCATTGTAGCATTATTTACAATGACGAGGTATGAAGTAACCTAAAAGGGCTCATCAGTGGATGAATGGATAAGGATGTGATAAACACACACGAAGTGAAATATTAGCCATAAAAAAAATGAAATCTTGCCATTTGCAATTATATGGATGTACCTAGGAGGTATTATGCTAAGTGAAATAAGTCAGAGATAAATACTGTATGATTTCATTTATATGTACAATCTAAGAAACAATGAACAAAGCAAACAGACTTAAAGACACAGAGAACGAACTCGTGGTTGCCAGAGAGGTGGGTTTTGGGGATGGGCAGAATAGATGAAGGGGATTAGGAGTACAGACTTCAGTTATAAAATAGGTAAATCATGGGGAGGTAATATATAGCATAGAGAATATAGTCAGTGGTATTATAATAACTTTGTGTAGTGACAGATGGTAACTGGACCTATGAGGTAATTGCTTTGTAAAGTGTAAAAAAAAAGCTTTCCATGTTATTTTGGATAACAACCCTTTATCAGATGTGTCTTTTCCAAATATTTCTCCCAAGTCTGGCTTGTCTTCCCTTTGTCTTGACGTTGTCTTTTGCAAAGCAGATGTTTCTGATTTTAAAGCAATCCGGCTTCGTGAATTATTTCTCTCATGGATTGTGCCTTTAGTGTTTTATCTAAAAATCATCATCATACTCAGGTTCATCTCGAGTTTGTCATACGTTATCTTCCAGAATTTTATAGTTTTTGTGTTTTATAATTGTAAACCTGTTTTTGAGTGAGTTTTTGGAGTATAAGGACTGGGTCTAGATTGATTTTTTTTTTTTTTCCATGTAAATGTCCAGTTGTTCTAGCACCATTTTTTGAAAGGACTACCTTTTCTCCATAGATTTGCCTTTGCCCCTTTGTCAAATAACAGTTGGCTATATATTCATGTGGGTCTGTTTTTTATGTTTTGTCACATTAATCTGTTTATTCTTTCACTAGTACCATAATGTCTTGAGTACTGTAGCTTTATAGTAGATTCTGAAGTCAACTCACTGCATCACAAAAGTACCTAACAGTCTGTTGAATATCCCTGTATACATCACCTAGTCATCAACTCATGGCTGCTCTCATTTTAATTCTATCCCTTTTCAACTTCTACTCCAGATTTTATGTAAAATTAGGGATACTCTAGATGTAATTTCACTTATATCCAGAATGTATTTCTAAAACAATATCTTCACTTTAAGGAAACTAAAAAGCTTTCCTAAGTATAAGTTGGTTCCTGTTTTCTGAAAGAGATTTAAAGGGTTTTTTTTTTTGGGGGGGGGGTCAGCTTGAAGGTATACTTTTTTAGAAAGATGGAGAAAGTCTGTCTATTGTGATATATAGGTTTATTTTGTGCACACACTTATATTTTAAATCTCAGGAAAATATATAATTTATAAGTACAATTTCTTAATACTTTATGAATTTTGTCACATGTATTTTATATATTTGTGTCCTGAGTAAGTAGGGTTTTTTTTTTTTTTAAGTCACCTTGTAGTTTTTCATAGGGTAGTATCTTTAATTCTGCATGGGTGGTTTGAGATACACATCACCTAGGTGCTCTCAGAGAAATACATTTCAAGCCTCCAGTGCACATTCACATGATATTAGCATAAGTATTTTTTGGAATTCTTCTGTAAGACTGTGGACATAGAGATACTTATTTTATTCTTTGGGTTATAAACTAGTACTATTTTAATTTGTTGCCCAAATTTTTCAGTTTTGGCCTTAGGTTGTTTGTTTAAATTATTTTTTACTTCCTTTTGCTTTAGAACTATCCATTTTCCCAAGGTGCAAAAGAGCAGGTTTTAAAGGTTCATTGGTTTTTTTATATCAGTCAGATTTCTTCGAAATGTTTCTATTTTTTATAATAGTCATATCAGTAACTTACTGAAGTAAAGGTGACATTACTTGATGACCGTGTGGTTTGAAAAAATCACCAACGTAAACCACAATATAAAGTGATTTAATTAATATCCATTAGAAACCCTGTGTATGGTAATACCTCATTTCTCCAGGTTCAATAGAAATAATATATATAACAAATGCTTTTTTTTTTCCCTTCTTGATGTAAACACTTCAAAAACACATTTTTCCTGCTCCTTGACAGAGAATGAGAGATACAACGTAATATTTTTTTTTAAGTGTTACCTTTTATTATCTGTATATCAGGAAACCAGACTATTAAGATGCTTAAAATTATATGTATAATATACTCTGAATAAGGATTTTATATTTCGAATGATTTTTAAAGGCTTCATGATAGCTATCTCAGCTATATAGAAGAGGCCTTTACTTAGTTCCAAATTCACAGATGCATTAGAGAAGTTGAGACTGCCTCATATCAGTTTTCAGGTAAGAAATATTAGAAGGTACAGAATAAGTTACAAAATTAGGCAGTTTTTCTAAAAATTAAAAATAGATATACCATAGATCCAATAATTCCACTACTGGTCATTTACCCAAGGAAAATGAAAACACTAATTCAGAAAGATACATGCACCCCTCTGTTTATTGTAGCATAATTTACAATAGCCAAGACATGGAAGCAACCTAAGGGTTCATTGATAGACAAATGGGCAAGGATGTGTACACATGCTCACACACACACACACAGTAATATTATACAGTCTTAAAAAAGATGAGATCATGGATGCTTGGGTGGCTCAGTCAGTTAATCATCCAACTCTTGATTTCGGCTCAGGTTATGATCTCAGGACTGTGAGATTGAGCCCATGTCAGGCTCCACGCTGGATGTGGAGTCTGCTTAAGAATCTGTGTCTCTCTTTCTCTAACCCATGCCCCCCCCCCCAAAAAAGATCATTCCATTTGTGACAACATGGTTGGATCTCGAGGGTATTATGCTAAGTGAAATAAATCAGATTGAGAAAGAAAAATACTATATGATTTCATTCATATTTGGAATTTAAAAAAATAGATGAATAAACAAAGAAAAAGTAGAATCAGGCTTATAAATTCAGAGAACAAACTGATGGTTGCCAGAGGGGAGGAGAGAGGAGGGAGGAGGGAGGATGGGCAAAATGTGTGAAGAGGAGTATGAGATACAGGTTTCCAGTTATGGAATGAGTAAGTCATAGAAATAAAAGACACAGCATAGGGAGTATAGTCAGTGAGATTATAATGGCGATATATGGTGATAGATGATAGCTGTAATTGTGGTAAGGTTAGCATAATGTATAAACTTGTTGAATCACTATGTTGTACACCTGAAACTTATGTGTTTCAACTATACTCAAAAAACAAAACAAACCAGTGCCACTCTTCTAACTAAATGTTTTATTTTGGAAAATACAGTTTTTTTATTAAATGTATGTTATTAAAAAATAAAATATTTACAAATACTGCTTTTAAGTACACATGGAAGTGTATTATCTGGACTGTTATGTCTAAGCACAAATTTTCTCTTTGTGATTTGTCAAAATTATGACAAATGTAAATTAGTCAAAGTCAAATTTCAGAAGGTTACTCTATAGATGGTTGCTGAAGTCATAACACATATCAAAATATTAAAAAGTGTCACTTTTATATAAAAACTAATAGTGTTGAATTTCTTTCCAAAAGCTTGATCTTATCCATTTAATTCCTTGAACATATTATCCATAGTTATTTTGTAGTCTATGTTAAGTTTTTGCCTTTTCCCCCCATTATCTAGCTTCTCTTTATTTGTATTTTTTTCTTGATTTATATTCACATCATTTGTGTCTTCTCATAGCATATTTTAAAAAGTTTTTATTGAAGTAGAAATATGTAATGTACATGCGGCAGAAGCAAATGACTCTATCAGGGAATTTTCACAAAATGAATGTATATATGTGGTGAATACTCAAATTAAGAAACAGAAATTACAGATATATTTCAGAAGCCCCTCTTTTGCCACTTTCCACTTAATATCCTGTTTGCCTTTGAAATGGAAACTGAATCCTTACCCTTAATGACACTGCATTTTCCTTCTTCCTTTCTTTTCCTTCTTTACTTTATAAAAAATTGTTGAACTAATTTGAAGCTTTAGATGTTGGATTTTGGTTTGCTTGTGGAATATTACTAGGTAAGGATATCAACAATCTGATACACTTTATCACTTCACTTATGGATTGAGATGATGAAAAGCTGGGCTTTAATTTTAGCATCTTATTCCCTAAAAGGCTTGCTTTTATTTACTTAATTTAAATTTATTTATTTTTAAGGCTCTCAGGCTTTTAAACTAAAGACTGGGAGAGTTAGTAGGAATTTTGCTTTTTGGTGGATCTTAATGTCTAGTTTTTGATTCTGTATTTTTGTGAATCTACTGAAAGCTCTGCTCAGAATATAGGCCTCTTAGTTTCCTGTTAGGTAATAGCACGTGTTTTTAGGGGAAAGCAATTGCAAATCTCAGTCAGATTTCTAGGTTTACTACTTCTGGGTCTTGCCTACATAATTCATCACTGTTCTTTTAGCTTGTTAGTGCCTTCAGATACGTTTCATGTTTTCTCCCTAGCTTTTCTAGGGAGAAGGGTTTTTTATAAATTGTCTATTTAGCTATTACTGAAAGCAGAACTCTATAATCCTATATTACCTGTTTTGTTTTTTAAAGATTTTATTTATTTTTGACAGAGAGCACAAGCAGGGGGAGTGGCAGGCAGAGGCGGAGGGAGAAGCAGGCTCCCTGCAGAGCAGGGGGAGCCCGATGTGGGACTTGATCCCAAGACCCCGGGATCATGACCTGAGCCGAAGGCAGTCGCTTAACCAACTGAGCCAAAAAGTGATCTTTAAAGTCTTTATTTATAATGACATTTTTGTCATGGGAGTTTGGGACTTCTTTGAAGTATCTATATAACTAGCATTGATTAAAGTTGTTTCACTGTAATGAGTTCTCCACAAACAGTAGTACCTCATGGTCAAAATGAAGCAATCGTACAAAAGCCTCATGATACATTTGTAAATCTCAAATATGAGACAATTTCTTTTTGGAGGGAAATTTTAGGGGTAAACTTTTCTTTATATTAGGCAACTAGGAATATTTGATTTAAGGTTAATTAATGGTTTCTATTATGTGGTTTCTAGAAAGACAGTTTCTTAATAAAAGCAGTGGTAATACCTCACACCAGTCAGAGTGGCTAAAATTGAGAGGTCAGGAAACGATAGATGTTGGCGAGGATGCAGAGAAAGGGGAACCCTCCTACACTGTTGGTGGGAATGCGAGCTGGTGCGGCCACTCTGGAAAACAGTATGGAGGTTCCTCAAAAAGTTGAAAATAGAGCTACCGGAAGACCCAGCAATTACACTACTGGGTATTTACCCCAAAGATACAAATGTAGTGATCCGAAGGGGTATGTGCACCCCAGTGTTAATAGCAGCAATGTCCACAATAGCCAAACTATGGAAAGAGCCAAGATGTCCATCGACAGATGAATGGATAAAGAAGATGTGGTATATATACACAATGGAATATTATGCAGCCATCAAAAAAAACAAAATCTTACCATTTGCAACAACGTGGATGGAACTAGAGGGTATTATGCTAAATGAAATAAGTCAATCAGAGAAAGACAAGTATCATATGATCTCACTGATACGAGGAATTCTTAATCTCAGGAAACAAACTGAGGGTTGCTGGAGTGGTGGGGGGTGGGAGGGATGGGGTGGCTGGATGATAGACATTGGGGAGGGTATGTGTTATGGTGAGCGCTGTGAATTGTGTAAGACTGATGAATCACAGACCTGTACCTCTGAAACAAATAATACATTATATGTTAAAAAAAAAAGATAGGAAGGGAAAAATGAAGGGGGTGAAATCAGAGGAGGAGACGAACCATGAGAGACTGTGGACTCTGAGAAACAAACTGAGGGTCCTAGAGGGGAGAGGGGTTGGGCGGTTGGGTTAGCCTGGTGATGGGTATTAAAGAGGACACGTATTGAATGGAGCACTGGGTGTTATATGCAAACAATGAATCATGGAACACTACATCAAAAACTAATGATATAATGCATGGTGACTAACATGACATAATAAAATAAAATTTTTAAAAAAGCAGTGGTAATAACTACTATTTGAGTGTTTAATAGGCACGAGGCACTAAGTGCCTCCACTAAAGTCATCAGTCTTTGTAAACACTTTTATGATATAGATACTGCTTTTATTCCCTTTCACAGGTGAGTAAACTAAGACAAGGAGAGGTCAAGTAATTTGCCAGCCAGCACTGTTAATGGAAGTGGTGTGATGTGGTATATACCCGTTTTGGTTGTATACACCTGGCTTCCATTCTGTTTGGGGTGTTGTCTGTTCTGATGGATTGAAAACCTGTGAAAATATAGCCAGCAGCAACACAGATTCAGATATAAATCATTGGAGCTTGGTTCCCATTCTGTGTGAAAGCTTTATCTCATTCATTAACCTCATAAACACACCAGCCTTTCATTTATTAATTAAGCAAAGCACATATCTTTTATTAAAATAACATAATTGAACTTTAATAAAGTGTGTTAATAATGAAGGAGAAATAGAATGAATAAGTACTTAGTAGCTTTTTATGTGTATTTGAGGATTTTGCTAGTTAGATTGTGTCAACATAGCAGTTTCATCATATATCAGTTTCAGGTAGCGTTTGAACATTTGTTTGATTAAAGTTGACTAAAAATTGTAGGAGAGTGCTCATGTTTAGAGAACGTGATTATTTGGGTATCATTTTATTAGTTAACTAATGCATGTAATAGAATCAGTTTGGCCTGGAGCTCCATAAAGGAATAGTCACTCAAGTCTGGCCTTGTAAGAGTATATCATCTCTTCCTGTAAACGGGCTGAGGCGATCTCTGAAAATGGTTCGCTATTTACGTGACCTAGAAAACCATATAAAATCATGTAAAGCATGAGGTTCAAATCTTTGTGTTCACTTTAAGAACACACATGAAACTGCCCAGGCCATAAAGAGTTGACATTTGAAAAGCCCCCAAGTATCTGAAACACGTCACTTTGCAGAAGCAGTGTGTGCCATTCCATTGCTACAATGGCGGAGTTGGGAGGTGTGCACAGGCCAAACAGTGGGGCTGGACACAGGGCCAGTGACCCAAAAAGAGTGCTGAATTTTTACTGTACATGCTTAAAATTGCAGAAAGTAAGCTGAACTTAAGGGTTCAGATGTTGATTCTCTGGTGAACAAAGCCCCCTGGATGCGGTGTAGAACGTACAGGGCTCTTGTTTGGATTAACCCATACATGAGCTCTCCCTGTCACACTGAGATGATCCTGACTGAAAAAAAGCAGACTGTTCCTAAACCAGAACAGGAGCTTGCACAGAAGAAAAAGATATCCTAGAAGAAACTGAAAAAACAAAAACTTATGGCCCAGGAGTAAATTCTGCATAAAATAAATGCAAATAAAAGTTTTAAAAAAGTGTATCTCAATTAAAGTCCTTTTTTTTTTTCGTTCTTTAAAGGACTAAGAGACAAGTACAGTTGACCCTTGAACAACACAGATTTGAACTGTACAGGTCACGTATACATAGTTTTTTTTCAATAAATATAGTTTGATACTGTAAATGTATTTTCTCATGATTTTCTTAACATTTTCTTTTCTCTGGTTAACTTCGTTGTAAGGATTTAGTGTGTAATACATATAACATACAAAATGTATATTAATCGATTGTTTATGTTATCAGTAAGGTTTCCATTAACAGTAAGTTAACTATTAGTAGTTAAGTTTTGGGGGAGTCAAAAGTTATACTAAGGTTTTCAACTATGAAGGGGTTAGTACCCCTAAATCCCGTGTTGTTCAAGGATCAACTGTAGTTTATTTTGAATTATTCATTCAAAGGAAGATGATAATGTTATAATTTCTAGTTTACTTTTGAAGGTGGGTATTTAAAAAAAAATCCTTTTGTTTCCAAAGAGTATAAATTTTGTGGTTTTTCTGTTCGGAGACTTAAGATTTTTTTTATTATGGATTTTAAAAACATTGAGATAATATTATGCTTACTTGTAAAAAACCTAGTCGTATATTTGTTGAAGAGTATTTTCAGTAATGTTTAAGTCAAGAGTTAAGTAAAGATTGTATATTATGTATACACACTTAGCAAAGGAAAAATACTTCATTGAACTGATACTAACCTGTAACATTTAAGATTATTTCTTTTATTATTGTAACAATAAACATATACAAATACTTTTAAATAACTTAATTGATTTGGGGCACCTGGGTGGCTCAGTCCGTTAAGTGTCTGATTCTTGATCTTAACTCAAGTCTCAATCTCAGGGTCGTGAGTTCAAGCCCCGTGTTGGGCTCCAGTCTGTGCATGGAGCCTACCTAAAGAAAGTAAAAGAAATAATTTATTGATTTTTTTTCTCCTTAATTTTATTTAATCAAACTTTTAAATTTAATATAACTGTAGATTCACATGCTGTTTTAAGAATACAGAGAAGTCTGGTGTCTTATTTCCCTCAATGGCAACATCTTGCAAAACTAGTAAGGTATTACAGCCAAAATATTGACATTCATACAGTCAAGATTCAGAATATTTGCATCACAAAGATACTTCATGTTGTCATTGCATCTCTAAACCTACTTAATTTCCTGTGCTTAAGCTTGCCCCTCTGAACCCCCAGCAACCACTAATTGGTTCTCTATCTCTATAATTTTGTCATTTCAAGAATGGTATATAAATGGAATAATACAGTATGTAACCTTTTAGGATTTTTCTCACTCATCGTACTTATCTGGACATTAATCAGATTTGTTGTGTGTATCATTATTTGTTTTTATTTCTGAGTGGTATTCCAATGGCATAAATGTTTAACCTTTTTTTTTTTTTTTTTAACCATTGGCTTAACCATTCATCCATTGAAGAATATCTGGGTTGTTTCCATTTTGGCTAATAGGAAGAAAGCTGTTATGAATACTTGTGTACAGGTTTTTGTATGAGAATAAATTTGTTTCCCAGGGATAAATGCCCAGGGGTGCAATTACCGGATTGTATGGTAATTGCAGGTTTAGTTTTATAAGAAAGTGCCAAACTGCAAGTGGTTGTAACCTTTTATAGTCACCACCAGTGTATGAGTGATCTATTTCCTCTGTGTTCTCACTGTGTTTTCATATATGATGAGAGCCATTTTGATATGTGTGTAGTGATATGTTGCTGTAGTTTTAATTTGTTTTCCTAATAGATAATGAAGTTTTATCTTTTCATGTGCTTTTTGCCATAAGTCCTTCGGTGAATTATTTATTGAAATCTGTATTCATTTGCTAGTGCTGCCATAATAAAATTAACAGATACTTATTTCTGACATTCTCACAGTTCTTCCAGGAGACTGGAAGTTCAAGATCACAGTGTTGGCAAGTTTGGTTTCTCCTGAGGTGTCTCTCTTTGGCTTGCAGATGGCTGTCTTCTCAGTGTGTCCTCCCATGGGTTTTTCTCTCTGCCACCATTGGTCTCTCTCTCTCTTCTTATATGGACACCCGTCCTGTTCGATTAGGATGCCACCCAGATGGTCTCAATTAAACTTGTTTACCTCTTTAAAGGCCTTAGTTTGGCATGTAGTCACTTTGAGGATGAGGGCTTCAACATGTGAATTTGGAGGGAAGTACAGTTCAGTCCTTAACAATACCTTTGCCCTTTTTAAAATTGAATTAATCGTTGTTGTTGTTGTTGTTGTTTTCCTGTTGAATTTTAGGAGTTGTCTTCATATTCTGGATACTAGTCCTCTGTCATATGTGTGATTGCAGATATTTCTGCCAGTCTAGAATTTTTTTTATTCTTCATAAGAGGGTTTTTCAGTTTTTCATGGAGCAAGAGTTTTTAACTTTGATGAGTTCCAGTTTATTAATGTTCCCTTTTATGGACTGTGCTTTTGGTGTCAAGTTTAAACACTCTTTACTTAGTTATATAACTGTTTTAAAAACTTTTCTACCATGTTGAAGTAAAAATTATTAGAGATCACAAATTATACATTTGTTTTCCTAAGGGGAATTTGTGAAAGTATAAAAAGGGGATTCACTTAGAAATAGGGGCAGGTCAGTCATGAACAAAAGAAAATACTGGGGGGGGGGCCTGAGTGGCTCAGTTGGTAAAGCGTCTGCCTTCGGCTCAGGTTATGATCCCAGGGTCCTGGGATCGAGCCCCGCGTCGGGCTCCCTGCTCCGTGGGAGGCCTGCTCCTCCCTCTCCTGCTCCCCCTGTTTGTGCCTGCTCGCTTGCTCTCTCTCTTTCTCTGTCAAATAAATAAAGTCATTTAAAAAAAAAAAATTCCTTTTTCTCTGGCATTCTCCAGGACTATCTTTCTTGGGTTTTTTCCTCTGGAATAAGCTGCTGTCTCACAGTTCCAGTTTTTAGTTCTGTCTCCTTGGCTCTTGCTCCGGTACCAGCAGAACCGCAGTCTGTCTGTACATCTGCCCAGAGGGCCTTGTCACATGTCATCTCAGATGCAGACAGGCACGGAATTGAATGCATTTCAGGCGTGAGGTTCCTCCTAACTTCACCTTTGATGTTTTTAGTCACCTATAGGTCATAGCCCACGTTGGGCTCCCTGCTCAGTGGGGAACCTGCTTCTCCCTGTCCCTCTCCTTCTCCCCCTGCTTGTGCTCGCTCTCTCACTCAAATAAATTTAAAAAAAGAAAAGAAAGTACTGGGAGATGGTTCTTCATGGGGTTTCTTCATTTTTATAGCTCTTCTGAGTAAAGGTATTGGTAAGTTTTGTTTTGGACTATCTTTTAAGGATGTTAAGCACGCAGCCTTGAAAAAGAGAAATTCTTTCCCCCCTTAACAAGGTTATCTTAACCTGGTAACATCATTGTCTGCTTGGTTATCCAAGCTGGGAATGGGGGCATCCTTACTAAGTACTCCTAGTTCATCCTTCACATCCACTAACTGCATCCTATTGATTTCAACTTCTACATAGTTCTTGAACCTATCTTATATTTTTATCTTCATCGCTAATCACTGTGATTCATTACCACATCTTTGTCTTTAGTTTTCAGAAGTTTGACTTAATATGTCTTGTTATGGATTTCTTTGTGTCTATCTTGTTTATGGTTTACTCACCTTATTCAATCTGTAGTTTTATTTCTTTTGCCAAATGTAATAATTTTTCAGCCATTATTTCTTGGAGTACTCTTTCAGCCCCACGCTTTTTCTTCTCTATTTCCAAGATTCAGATGACAAGAGATGTTATTTTGTTATAATTCCGCAAGTCCCCAAAGTTCTGGGGTTTTTTTGGTGGGGGTGGGATGTTTTTCTTTTTCTTTTTGTTTTTTTCTTTGTCCTCAGTCTGTTTTTTCACTGTTGTTCTGAATGGGGAATTTATATTTTATTATGGTTCAGATCACTGATGATTTCCTTGTCCCCTTAATACTGCTTTTGATCTCAGTTACTGTTTAATTTTGATTCTTTTATTTTTCAGTTGTAACATTTCTGTTTGGTGTTTTTTTAATATATTGTTTCTTTCTTAAGACTTAGTAACTCTTTGCTAAGACCTTCTATTTTTTTTCAAGGATGTTCCTAGTTGCTCATTGAAGCATTTTTATGATGGCTGCTGTAAAATCTTAATCAGATAATTCTAATATTCCTGTTGTTTTAGTGTTGGCATCTACTGGTTATCTTTTTTCATCCAGTTTTAGATCTTCCTTGTTCTTGGAATGATGAGTAATTTTTATTGAAACCTGGACGTTTTGGCTATTATGAGATTCTAGATTTTATTCAGATCTTCTGTTTTAGCTGGGTTTGATACCACTCCGTCAGGGAAAGGTGGAGGGTGCATGTTGCCTCATTACTGCCAGGTCATGGTAGAAGTCCAGTTTCCCCACTCAGCCTCCATTGACACGTCAGGGAGGTTGAAATCACTGTTACTGTGGGTGAATGTGGGATTTCTGGCTCCCCAATAATTCTGTCCTGATAGCTGTGAGGGTGGGAGGGATAGAAATGCCTTATTACTGTTCCACATGTTTCCTCCACTAATGTCATTGTTACCAATGGGTGGTGGTGCTATGTCTTGGGTGTCCACTCAGTATTTTCTTTCTTTCTTTTTTTTTAGAGAGCGAGCGAGAGAGAAACAGCATGAGAGGGGAGAGGGTCAGAGGGAGAAGCAGGCTCCCCGCTGAGCCGGGAGCCCGATGTGGGACTCGAACCCAGGACCCTGGGATCATGACCTGAGCCGAAGGCAGACGCTTAACCATCTGAGCCACCCAGGCGCCCACCACTCAGTATTTTCTTACACTAGCTCAGTGGGAAAGGATAAGGTCACTTTGTTCTTGATGGGCAGACTTAGATGTGCAAGTTCCCCACCTTGTCTTCATTGACACCATGGGGATGCTGTGTTATCTTCTGGTGGGAATTAAAGTCTTGGCTATGGTGGCCTTTTCTGACATCACTCCAGTGGGATGATTGAGGCATCTCATTACAGCATGGGGAGGTTGGAAGTCTAGGCTCCCACATCAGCCTTTGCTGGTGAGTCTAGGAATAAGGCCTTAGTTTTTTCTCTATTGGTAGCTGCACCAGAATAGTTACTTTCTTACAGGTTTTCTTTTTCTTGGTCCTTTTGGCTGCAGAGAGTAGGCTTTTGGAGGGTTTGTTTTATCTGTGCTTGGTGTTTTTGGCTTATCAGCTTCTCTAGAACGCAGTTTCTCAGTCTTTGATATATGTGGTAAAAATGAAAACCCAAGGAACTTCTGTTGTTTCATTCTTTGGGTCCTGAGGTCCATATCCAGTCTTTTTTCTCTCTGCCTTTCCTTAAGTTTATTTTATATATAATGTCTCCTGTTTCTAGTTGTACATAGAGGAATAGGGAAAAGTATATCTACTCCATCTTTTCAGAAGTGAAAAGTATGTTTCCGGTACTTAGTAATAAAAATTACCTCTAAACCGCCCTTGAATTGGATCTAGGTAGAAATTATTGTCTTTGTATGCTTTTTGTTTATTTATATTTAAGACTAAATGCCTGTAGGCAGATTTTATTAGCAGAGATAACAATGAATTCAAATTAAAAAGTACAAAGCAAAAATATAGAATCACCCCCTGTGGATATACAGTAAGTATCAACCTGAGTCTTTCTTGACAACACAGGGATGTACTTAATCACTAGTTTTTAACCTGTCAAGTTTTATTATGATTTCTTTTATGCATGCTGCAGTTGAAATAGTTCTCTTTGTTCTGATCCTTTGATCCAATTACAGAGTGACTGATAATATATGGAAATAGTTCTCAGGTTTTAGGTAATCTTCTTATCTTCTGTTACAGGCTTTGTTAGTCTCATGGTCAAGTTTTGCCTTTGGTCAGCTATGGATATATGTATGGGGATTTAATATTTTCAGAGGTTTACTATGTAATATAAAAGAAGTATTATATATAGCACTAAAGGACAGTTATGTTGTTATAAAATAAGAGAAAAGGCAAGGCCTTTCTTTTATACAGGTAGCATAATATTTTCAAATTCCTTTCAACAGTGGTATTCTACAGTAAAATACTATCATGATCATAGGTGTTAAAAAGTTTTTTTTGTATTTCTTACAGGATGATGGTTTAGAAGACAATGAAAAGAATTTCTATGAATCTGATGATGAACAGAAGGAAAAGACTGACCACAGGAAGAAGCCATATACTATGGACCCAGACCATAGACTTTTAATTCGGAATACAAAGCCTTTGCTTCAGAGCAGGAATGCAGCGGTATGTTAAAACCCTTATGAGAAATAATTTATGGATTTTTTAAACATGGTTAAAAGTATGTAAGTTCAATAAACAGTTTTTCAGTGTGCTAATGGAGCATTTGTTTGTTTATTTGATCATACACCAAAAATTCAGGTT
This sequence comes from Neomonachus schauinslandi, assembly GCF_002201575.2. NCBI lineage: Eukaryota > Metazoa > Chordata > Mammalia > Carnivora > Phocidae > Neomonachus > Neomonachus schauinslandi. Next base: position 56,274,605 of record NC_058409.1, on the reverse strand, counting down.
TGATGAGATTACTTGGTTTGGTAGTTACATGCCTACTGGACTTCATTTACTTTTTTGTGCTTTTGTTAATTGGCTTTTCCTAAGATACGAGCTCAAGATGTTTCTCATTGGATTGGAAGACAGTGCGTATTTCTCTGTTACTTGGTTGTAGTTGAGAGTATTTAATCTGGTATCAGTCCATAATATTCAAATGAACCTAGTAAGAGTTTTTAACAGACTGACATATAAAGAAAGTGTCTAGCATAACGCCACATACTTAATAAATTTTAACTGGTAGGAATAGCAGTTAAAAATCATTTTCATTTGGGGCGCCTGGGTGGCTCAGTTGGTTAAGCGACTGCCTTCGGCTCAGGTCATGATCCTGGAGTCCTGGGATGGATCCTGCATCGGGCTCCCTGCTCGGCAGGGAGTCTGCTTCTCCCTCTGACCCTCCCCCCCCTCCTGCTCTCTCTATCTCATTCTCTCTCTCAAATAAATAAATAAAATCTTAAAAAAAAAAATCATTTTCATTTGAGTCCTGAGTTTGTTTTCTTTTGTTTTACATCTTTTTGTTTTAAATACACTTTATATTTTAGAAGAATACCTGTGCACAATAAAAAATTAGGAAATAGGGACTAGCAAAACTTTAAAGAAATTAAAACATCATATTCCCATCACTCAGAAACCACTATTATGTCGTGATGCATTTTCTGCCAGAGCCTTTTTCTGCATCAATATACATATATTTGCATGTATGTTTGTCTACACATACATATTTTTTAAACCAAGGTAAAAAATCATACTGTATGTAGTACTTTTTTAACCATTTTTTTCCTACTCTGTAGTCCTATTTCAATAAAATTTCATTTCACTAAATACCATTTTATTTTAAATTATCTTTTATAAATAGGCAATCTAAACCAGTATCTATAGTGCCTGGTTGTTACAGCTGTTAAACCTCTCAAGTCTCAACGAAATGTTCTTCTGGGTGTTCACTTTGCTTACTTCATAGTGCTATTTAATTTTTTCTTCCGTGCTCTGTGTTACCTGTTTACTGGAAGTTATATCTAAACATTTGATGGAGTCAAGTAAAACATTTTCTTCATATTTTTAATTTAAAAAATGTTCTTAATGAATTGTTCTGTTCAGTTAATAAAAACTTTGAAAACGTGGAATTTTACTTGAATTATTTTAAGTTTTCCGATGCCTGCAAATTTAGAGCTTGGAGCTTGGTCTATGTATCTTAATAATTAGCAGAAGTTTTTATCTTATGCCTGGTAATTTAGTTTCTATATCATTATTAAATAACCATACTCGGTAATAAAAAAAATGCTATTTTACTAATGTTGTAAAACATGGTTATATTTCAGTGAGCCCAGCTTAGCCAGATTGTATTAAGTAGCTGTAACTTGTCACCTAAAACTCTCTCTATAATTGACTATTTATTTATCTTTGTTTTGGGAATTGATTATAGTCCAAATACTTACTGATCAAAAATGTTCTTGAATGGTGAAACAAATAGTAGTTTGTATTTTTTCCCCAGTATGTTTTGATTCCCTACTTACTTGATTGTGTACCAAATAAAAGTAGTTTACTTTTTGTCCCAATATATTTTGGTATCCTGCTAATTTGATGCTGCTAAATACATATAAAGGTTGACTTTTGAAGGATTGTGAGTAGGTTTCCTTCTTTTAGCCTTACAGTTAAAGGAGAGACTTTGAGAATTTTTTTCAGGAAACTTGGTCAGTTCTGTGTAGATTGAATTGGAGATAAGAGACATTGGCAGCAGAGTGTCGGGAGGCTGTTCTAACTGTAGATACGGTGACAGTGGTATGAGTAGGTAGGAATAGAAAAGTGCTTATAGGATATACTTTATCATCAGTGCACATGATTCAACTGTAGAAGGCCTATCTTATTTGTATAGTCATTTTGGACTTTGGAGATATGGGAATTTCCCTCTTGGCTTTTACAAATTAGACTATAAATTTCAAATTCTGGTTATGGAAGAAATTTTAAACTTTTAGATTTGTAAATACTAGGGGAAAAGAAGAGTATGTATCCCTGTGGGCTTAAGGGAGTGCCCTAAATAATATATTAGAAGAGATGACGTACTGAGTGGCATCTAGAATCTTAAAAACATTGACATGTATAGAAAGTACAGTTTACCTTTTTGCCAGTAGCATCGGACTATTTGTAATAGAAAGGGGCTTAATTAATTTCTGTAAAATACATTACAATTAAGTTTCACTTTCTTTTCTATTATATACTAATACTTACTAGTCAACTGTATGCTTTAAGATTTGTAAAAATGACTATCACCTACTTGTAGATTAAGTCAGTCATAGAGATTTTATTTTACAAGATTTTATTTAAAAAAATTTTTTTTAACATTTAAAAAATATTTATTTGAGAGAGAGCAAGCTAGAGAGAGAGAGCGCGCGCGCATGAGACAGGAGGAGGGGCAGAGGGAGAAGCAGACTGCCTGTTGAGCAGGGAGCCTGACATGAGGCTCAGTCTCAGGACCCCGAGATCATGCGTGAGCCAAAGGCAGATGCTTCACCGACAGAGCCACCCAGGCGCCCTTATTGTATAAGATTTTAAATTCAGGAGAGTTTGTTCTATAATTACAGTGTATTTGTGAATCTCAAGTGAAAAAATAAAATATCCTTAAGTTCCTCAAATTCCCAAGTAATATCTGAAAGCTATAAATGAGCCTTGTTAAAAAAAAAAATACGGCGAAGTGCCAAACAACAGTAAATTTGGGACTCTGTGAACTGTATTTTTTAAAAAAAATGTTTCTTATAAAGAGAATAAAAAAATTTTTAAAATGTTTCCTAGTTTTGGAAGGAACTCCTTTTATCTCAAGCACCCTCAGCTGCTGTATGCTCTTTAAACATACATAAAACTCCTGCCACATATTTGTTAGAACTTTATAGAACAAGCAGAAGTAAAGTAGTATTAAAACGTTTTCTGAGCTAAAGTCAAGATGATGTAATTACTGTGGCTCTCTCTCTGCATTTGTCACAGGTTAAACTGGATCACTTTTCAGTTTGGACTTTTGATCTCTGGATCTAAGTGTAGAGGCATGTCGGGGAAACATAGTACTCTTATATTTTATGACAAGTTCTCATCACCCTTTTAATGGCTTTGAAGCAAAGACGGTTTTTAAGGTTCTGCATTTTGAAAAAAAAAGATTATTTCAAATGCTGCTGCTTTAGATTAATTGTTTTAGTAGAGTTCATTTAATTATAATTTTAATGTACTCATTTTTAACATTTTCAGCTTGTTACTTTTCCAGAAGTATCTAGTCTTCATTTGGAAAGGCATACTTAGAACTTTTAAAATATTCCCAATCTCAGAGCAACAGCAGCAGTGTTAAGGAGAGTCTGGGGTTTGGAGTGTTATGTAAAGCTTTGCTATGTAGTGACTGGCAGACTTTGGGTAGTTCATTTAACATGTTTTCTGATAACATCTATCTTCTTTTCTGAGGATGTGTTAGTTTCCTGGGGCTGTCATAACAAATTACCGCAAACCAGGTGAATTAAAACAACAGAAATGTATTTTCTCACTTTTTAGTGAGAAAGTGGAAATCCAAAATCAAGGCATCAAAGGGTCGTCGGTTCCTTTTGGTGGCTTTAAGGGAGAAACTGCTTTTTGGTAGTTTATAAGTGGCTGCCCGCAGTTCCGCACTCAGTGGCTTATAGATTCATCACTCCAGGGCATATACTCTGCCTCCATCTTTACATTGCCTTCTTCTCTGTGTCTGTGTGTGTTCTTTTCTGTCTTTTATAAGGACACTCACTGGATTTGGGGCCCACCCTAATCCAGTGTGATCTCAATCTCCATCATTACCTTAATAATATCTGCAAAGACTTTTATCCAGGTAAGGTCACATTCTGAGGGTAGACATGAATTCTTGGGAGGACACTGTTCATCCTGCTTCAAAGGGTAACAGCATATTCATCTTACTTCATAGGAATTTTGTAGGCGTAAACAATATGTGAGAATGTACTTTGTAGAGTGCTCCCATGTTTATAGTTCTTACTGTTTTCATGCTTTATCTTTTAGGTGGTAATGGCAGTTGCTCAGCTGTATTGGCACATATCACCAAAGTCTGAAGTTGGCATTATTTCTAAATCACTAGTGCGTTTACTTCGTAGTAATAGGTAGGTCATGATTTTATTTGTTTTTTCTTTTGTATTCCCTCAAAAGTAATGTTTGAACAAATATAATCTTTCAGACATTTATTACATGATTGTGTGTTCTATCTGTAAGATTTCATACTTAAGGGATCATCATACAAGCCTTTATACATTTTATCTCTAAGTTCGTGATAAATATAAAATTTCTTTTAAACTCAAGCCCAAAGAGATTGAAAATATTTTGGCAATGTTTAAGATCAGTTTTTGGTCATTGTTTTGTTTTCTGTGTTTTAAGAATTACAACATAGTTTCAGCTATTTAGCTTACCCTGAATATTTTGTTATAATTAGTTACTTTAAATTTAAAATTTCTTTCATTGAGTGTTTACTTCTGCTAATAGAGTTGGGGGAAAAAGATGCATGTTTATTTTTGCCTGTAACATGACCTTCGTGCCAGAGCTACTTAGCCCTAGACTGACTTCTGCCATTCCTTAGTGAGAGCCTTTGTGTTCCTAATCTTTCCTGTCTTTGTACACATAGTCATTCTTTTCCTTTTTCTCAGTTAATTTTTCTTTTCTGTAACTCATTTAAAGGTTATCAAAAGGCTCTGGAATGCATCTTTCACATGAAGCTTTATACCAGATTCACTTCTACCTTAGATATTTGGACATAAAATAACAGAACTTTTTTTTTAATCTATCTTTTCACTCTGGTCAGAACTGAGTGACACAATGAGCATCTGATCAAGAGTTTATGTTAATGCTATGGTCATGTTTATTCTGTTAGCCCTAAGAATATCTTCCTTGCATGTGTTCAGAGTAGCTGTAGTATTGGCTTTACATCTTAGGAATACAGTATTGTAAAATAGGCTTTAACTTTTCCTCATGATGAATCAAATCTTATTTATTAGTAGTTCATAGGAAAATGTTTTTAAAAAGAAGACATAAATATCTCAGATTTACTAAAACCTTTTTAATATTTGAATTCAGTATGAAACTTACTGCTGATTTTTTTGTTTAATATACTGTGTACATAAAGATACTTAATTGGAAAATATATCCAGTGAAAATTCTCCTTTAATTTTTAGGGAGGTGCAGTATATTGTCCTACAGAATATAGCAACTATGTCAATTCAAAGAAAGGTATGTACATAGTAAACACATAATCCAAGAGAGAAATGAATGCATTAGTACCAAAAGTGTATTTATATATTTCTTTTTATAATCTAGGGTATGTTTGAACCTTACCTGAAGAGTTTCTATGTTCGGTCAACTGATCCTACTATGATCAAGACACTGAAGGTACGCATGCTTTTATTTTTCAGGTACCCTTAGTACATCTTTACTTTGAAGATACTGCTGTAGCTTCTAGCATCTGCAAAATGGAGACCTGCTTTTTCAAAAACACAGATACATTTAGGGATTTTCTTTATACTTTCTAAACTTTATTATTATATCCAGTCACTGCTGCATCCTAATAATACAAAGTTGATACTTGCTACCTGCACGTTGAATAACCCATCGTATACTGGACAGACAGACAAATAGATAATTTCAGCACTATGTGTTTTTTAAGTGATATTATAGAGATTTGAATTGAGTACTGTGCAGAACTGAAAAATGGGGTTAATTCTCTAGGATTTAGAAAGGACTTGTGGAAAAGTTGATGTTTGAGTGGATCTTAAAAATTCACAAAAATATTATTCTTTTTTGTTCTTGGTTGGTAGATTGAATGGGAGGTGGTTGTAGGGTTTTGGAGTAGGAGAAAGACACAGTTTATGCTAACAGAGATTATGAAAGAGTGTTGTGTTCAGGGAATAATAACTACGTTAGAGAACATAGGGATATAAAGTTACGATAATTAGAACAATGTGATATTTAGACAGAAGAATAAGTGGGATAGAATAGAAAGCGTGGAAACATCCATGTATATGAAGATGTACTATATAATAGAGGAGACCTTACAAACCAGTGTGGAAAGGATGGACTTTTCAGCTTATATTGGGATGATTGGCTATTCACATGGAAACTGGGTTTAATTATAAGGAAATCTAATACACATCCAAATTGTAGGATATTTTAGGAAATACTTGGCTTGCAGTCATCAAAAATGCAAGGTTGTGAAGGTCAAAAGAAAGATTGAGAAACTTTCAGGCCAAAGGAGACTAAAGATAAAACTGAATATAATGTTTGATATTGAATTGGATCCTTTTATTATATATTATTGAGATAATTAATGAAACTTAAATGGGAGTGATGATTGCATGAATGTATGTATAAGTGTTAATTTCTTGATTTTCTTGGTTCTCTTGTGTTCTGTAGGACAATGTCCTTGTTGTAGGGAATATACACAGAAGCATTTGGGGACAATGTGGTGTCAGATTGGCAACTCTCAAATGATTCACACCAAAATAGTTCTTTTTACCCTTTCTATATGTTTGAGATTGTTTTTTAAAAATTATATAAAAAATGAAAATGTTTTCATCAAAATAAAATGCAAACTGAAGTCGTAATCTGGGAAACAAATATTCCCAGTATATATATCTGAAAAATGACTAGTACTCAAAATATATAAAGAACTTCTATAATCTATCCCTTTTAATTGGAGTGTGTAGACCATTTATTTTTAATGTAATTACTGATATGACTGTGTGTGTGTATATATACCACACATACATCTTGTGTTTTGTTTTCTATTTGTCCCATCTGTTCTCTGTTCCTTTTTTCCTTTTTCATGCGTTCCTTCAGATTATTTGAATATTTTTTATGAGGAAGAACTGAAACTTTTTTAGTGAGCCTATTGGAGATAGACTTTTAATTGTGTATTCTTATAACTATGAATCCAGAAGAGAGAATTAAAATGTCCCAAGTATTTGGGATGGTAGGATGAATGAGAACAAATCAAGAGAATTAACTAATATCTGGAAAACAGAGGTATTACATGGAGGGCAAGTTGTTTTCTAACTTTATTAATAAAGGAAAAAAAGTGCCAAACTGCCTTAAATTGTTCAGGTTAATTAGATATAAGTTGTAAAGTTGGTACAAACAGGGAAAATGTAGGATTCTCTTTTTCCTAATTGTTTTTAACCATTATGTAATTACCTGTTCTCTATTTGGAGATGTTAAGAAGACAGAATTTACCAGAAGGGTATAATGCCTCACAACATTTGTAACAGTGTGACTTTTTAAAAACAAAAATTACCTTTCTAAAATGAAACAAGATGAAACCAGAGAGGGAGACAAACCATAAGAGACTCTTAATCTCTGGAAACAAACTGAGGGTTGCTGGAGTGGAGGTGGATTGAGAGGCATGGGGTGGCTGGGTGACGGACATTAGGGAGGGTATGTGCTATGGTGAGTGCTGTGAATTGTGTAAGACGGATGAATCACAGACCTGTACCCCTGAAACAAATAATACGTTATATGTTAATAAAGAAAAAATTACCTTTCTATTAAATGCCTAGTCTTTATTAAATTAATCCTTTTTCTTTGTGTTTTACAATGTTACTCTCTTTTTTCTACTGTAGCTTGAAATTTTGACAAACTTGGCAAATGAAGCCAACATATCAACTCTTCTCCGAGAATTTCAGGTTTGTATGCAGTGCTGATTATAAAATAACTTCTAAAACATTTGTTTAGTTTACAGTCAAATATACATCTTCCTCAATTTACAAATAGGTAATTAAGTAAAACAGTGATTTGGGACAAGATTGAGAACTAAGAAATTTATAAATTTTCATGAATAAACATTAAGTACAAATTTAAAATTTAAGGGAAATGAAATAATAGTCCCTTTCATGTTTTCATAGAATTTGAAAGACTGGGTTATAACTTTTTTTTTTTTAATTATGTTACTGGTAAGGATTCCATGTCTATGTGCTGTCATCATCACTAGTCCATTCCATACTCTGCATTCATGAAAGTGGCTTCACTTCTTACCTAGTTAATCTTGTTTAATTGACCTGTTACTCTTTTAGATAGTTTCCTCTTAGCTTTATGTATTTTTGGTCTAAAATTGCTTCTGTCATGATGTTTTTATCATTGTTTTTGTTTTGTGTTGTTGTCCTTTTTAAAACCATTAATGCTTAAGGATGAGGTGCCTTCCAGCTACACACCCTTAAAAAATATTATTCAAAAATTATCTCATGGATATATGCCCTTTAAGATGGAGGGGTCAGCTCTGGAGACTTTGTGGTAGAGGGTATGAATTTTGTACCTCATCAGCAGTTTTCTTAGTAAAAACATACCACATGCTATACACAAATCACAGTTTTTGTTAACTCCCAACTTTTACAGATTTTATTTATTTTGTTGCTATAATCCTCCCTTATACCCATATTAAATTTCATTTTAGCTAAATAGATACTGTGTTTTTTTTTAACTGTGTGATCTTATACTTTTAACAGGAGTAGTAGAATGTTATAGCATGTCCATAATTTATAATTTTATAACTGGATTGCTGTACTGTCATGCTGTGTATTTTTCTAGAAGAATTCCTTGTAAAATTAGGATGTTTTGGGGTGCTGGGTGGCTCAGTTGGTTAAGCATCCAACTCTTGATTTTGGCTAAGGTCATGATTTCAGGGTTGTGAGATGGAGACCCATTTTAGGCTCTGCACTGGGTGTGGAGCCTGCTTAAGATTCTTTCTCTCCTTCTCCCTCTGCCCCACCTCCGCAAAGTAAATAAATACTTTTAAAAAATTAGGATGTTTTGGATACCCAGTCATCTTATATTTATATATGCCAGAAAATAGGGCATCTCAAGTTTTTATCCAGTAATCCATAGCTATAGAACATTGCTTGGATTTGATTTTTACTTCATTTTTATAAGTTTGCTTTTATTTTTTTTTTAAGTTTTAAATTTTTGTCTCTGTTTGTGTTTGTTCTTTTTCTTATTGTAGGTAATCTGTTTGGGTGTCCTTTTGGTATCAACTTCCTGCTTAGGTCAGATTTACTGGGGGATGTAGGCAGTGAATCTCCGGCAATTTTATGGCATTGTGTAGTTATACAGAGGTGACACATTGGACCTATTTCAAAATATTGGTGATCTAGCCATTTCAATTAGTATCAGAATTTTTTTTTATTGTTATGTTATGTTGATTACCATACATTACATCATTAGTTTTTGATGTAGTGTTCCATGATTCATTGTTTGCGAGTATCAGAATTTTTAATAAGGTCCATCCTTTAGTTAGACTTTCTAATACAGTCTTTCTTAATCCACTTTTATCACTGTCAATATTTATACCTCACTTTTGTGGTTTATGAGTTAGGTTTATAGGTATGTACAGCTTACTTATAATAACTTTTTGAGTAAAATAGAGAATTTTTCTAAAGACATATTTTTTCTAATTGAGGAAATTAGGTCATCAACTGAGAAGTGGTTTAAATACAATTGATCTTTCCTAGATGGAACTAAGAGAATTTCTGTAATTTATTTCTTCAGTATTTAATCCTGTTCTTGGTACTGTTTTCACAAAATTTGTATGGTTTTAGATATTCTTAGATTTTCTCTTCCATTTGTCATTTTGGCACCATTTAAATGTACATCCTTTTTGGCATGTTAAATAACCATAGTGTTAATTTTACATTAAGTATGTCTCATTTGAGGTTGGGAATCTTTTTAAAAATTTCAGTCGAGGGATGCTTGGCTGGCTCAGTCAGTAGAGCATGTGACGCTTGATTTCAAGGTCGTGAGTTCAAGCCCCACATTGGGAATAAAGCTTACTTAAAAATAAATAAATAATAAACAAATAAATAAAAATTCAGTTGAAAATGGGATTTTAAATTTTGTTTGCATATATTATATAAATATAAATATGCATATTTAAAGTATACTTATTTCTGTAAACAAAAGTTCAGTTTTTAAATTAGGAAAGTTATAATCAAAGTGAAATTCTTTAGGGCTATATTAAACTTTGTAAAGATCCTTTAACTTTCTGTTGTTAAATCAATGATTTCTTTTTAAGTTTAATAAATACATAGTTTACAGTATGTTTTTAAAACATTCTTTTAAAGAAAATCTATTTCGAAAGTATGGTAATTTGTTACAAACTGAATTTTTTTAAAGTCTTTATTGATATACTGCTCATTGTAGCTATATAGTTTTACTACCATTCAGATACCATTTTGAAAATGTTTGTCATTAGTATATTTGTCCTTTTCCTCCTCTTCTCCCAACTTTAGATTTAGTGTCTCTGAAAAAGCAACCCTTTTTTTCATAGATTCACAGATGCTGCTGGTTAAATGAACTGAAACCTCCAAAGAGAGAGTTCTCATCATCTCTTTCAACCTTGCACTTAAACTAATTGCTGTCTTTGGGTGACTGCTCCCCACTATCTGTTTTGGAGTCACAAGCCTCTGTGGCCACAGGTGAATGAACCTGGCTTGAAAATGTGCTTCTTCTATAGGCACATTCTTTAAGTAAAAAAACAAAATTAAATTAAGCTAAGTCATCAGTTGGACCTATTGTGCATATAAATGAGAATATTATATATTATCAAATTTGTATTTTTGATAAAGCTTAATATATCTTTTTGTTCACTTGATGGTACCAAAGTATAAACTAATTGAAATATTTTTTTAGACCTATGTGAAAAGCCAGGATAAACAATTCGCAGCAGCCACTATTCAAACTATAGGCAGATGTGCAACCAACATCTCAGAAGTCACTGATACATGCCTCAATGGCCTGGTATGTCTGTTGTCCAACAGAGATGGTAAGTTGACAGTTTCATTTTATTTTCAAGTAATTTATCATTTGAGTATTCTTGGCATGATCTTCAAATTGTAACATTTTTTAACATTGCATTTTAGTGTTTCCTATATGTCAGTAGCATGGTCATGATGAGAGTAGCATTTTATCCTTGAAATACAAAGACACACACACTTTTGAGTTGTTTTAGTAAATTAGATAATAAACTTCCAAACAGTATTTCCTAAATAGAACTAAGAAAGTGTAATTTGTTTATTTCTTCACAGTTTAATCACCTTCATTATACCCTTTCCACAAAGGTTCTATTTTACTGCTTTTAGTGACATGTAAGTCATGTATAATATTGGTTCACCTGCAGAGGGTGCTAAAAGCAGGCAAATGACTATAACATGGAGAAGTAGCTAGATCAAAAAAGTATGTTTATTATGTACCTTCAGAGTTTTTTTTTTCAGAAACTCATCTAATAATTTTATATTCAATATTAAACTCAATTTAAAAGTCATCAGTTTGCAACAGCTTTGTGTTTTTAAGCCAAACAACATCTAAACGTTTTGTAAAACTGGATAGGTGATAACCGGTGAAATGCATAATCTAGATTTCATACTGTTCTGTGGTAAAGTGTCAGTTATTTCTATGGTATGGCTTTAGAATAAGTAAAACCATTTGGAGAAAGATCAGTATTAGTCAACTTTCACCTTTATAATAATTTATGTAGAAGATTTTTGTTATAATTATATATTTGATTAAAACATATTTTTAGGAAAAGCTCAATAATCTATGTAAAATTATTGAAATGATTTATGGAATTCTAAGTATAATTATGTCATATTTAGACATAAGCATATAGGACATAGCAAACATAAGTTGAAACATAAGAAAATTGATTATATTCTATTTATATTATTATTTGTATTTTCACTACACTAACGCTCTTATCCCTAATTATCAATTCCCAAATGTAGATCTCTTTAGAAAATTATACCATTGTGATAACTACTTCTAATGAAAAAACTAAAACAAAATTTAGCCCAATTAAGAGTGATTTTTTTTTTTTGATTTTATTTATTAGAGAGAGAATGAGAGAGAGAGAACACATGAGAGGGGATAGGGTCAGAGGGCAAAGCAGACTCCCTGCTGAGCAGGGAGCCCGATGCGGGACTCGATCCAGGGACTCCAGGATCATGACCTGAGCCGAAGGCAGTCGCTTAACCAACTGAGCCACCCAGGCGCCCCAAGAGTGATTTTTTTATTGTGAACATAAAATTATAAACTTTAATCCTGTAAACTCAAGATAATATGATGGAAGAACATTTTTCTACATGCAGTATTAAAACTAAGGGGCAACAAAAATTATCAAGGAAATAGGTTTTTTTTTAAAAAAGTATTTGACTGTAGAAGGTAACTAGAGGAGATTAGGATGCTAAATGTTATTCATTTTACCTGTTTCTACTTTTCATCCTTTTTGTCTCTATTTCCTTGTCACACTTTAAAATGTGAGTTGAAAAACATGTTTTATTTCCTGTATCTTAATAATGACTTTCTATTCAATTATATATGACACATTTCTTGGGAAAATATTTCCAGAACATTAAAGATTATGAACCAAGATTTACCAGGGTAATTATTCTTTTAAAATTTTATTACATACAAAAAGTACTACAATTAGAATACTCACTAGTTCTTTTAAATACAAAATATATTCAGGGTTTCTGAAGTTTAGTTTTTGATCTTTTTTCGCATGTGAAAATTTCAAGTTGTAGATTTTAAAGGAATTATCTCTACTTTTATAATGTATTAATTTCTTGAAAAATATTTTTTTATTGACTTTGATTTAAAAGATAAATATTCTACCCCAGTAGCACTTTGAAGGGAAGAATAGATTGTTTTGTAATTAGGTGATGGGAGATTAATATAATCTGTATTCACTCTTAAAAGTAGGAAGATTTACTAATTTAAACTCTGATATTTTGATGTTTAGGCTTTTGTTTTTGGTAAATCAAAACCGTCGTTATAACAGTGGCTTTTTTTCCTGCAGTTTGAATACTTAGAAACTTAAATTGTATTGTCCAGATTTGGGTTGCATAATCATCACTAGCCTATAGTCTCTGATTCTTTAATTCTTTTTCATATGAGTTATACTTTTGTAGTTTGGAAACCTCATTAAAAGTAGTAAAACAAATAAGGAGAATATTTATATTAAAATCAGTAGCATTAAAGAAGGTAATAATATTTTTAACTTTAAAATGGTCAATCCTGACAACAACATAGCTCCTTTCTTCCATTAAAAGATCTGCTCTGGGCTCCTGGGTGGCTCAGTTGGTTAAGCGACTGCCTTCGGCTCAGGTCATGATCCTGGAGTCCCTGGATCGAGTCCCGCATCTGGCTCCCTGCTCAGCAGGGAGCCTGCTTCTGCCTCTGACCCTCCCCCCTCTCATGTGCTCTCTCTCTCTCATTCTCTCTGTCTCAAATAAAAAAATAAAAAAAAATCTTTAAAAAAATAAAAAAGATCTGCTCTTAGGAATAGGTATCTAGAATGAGGCCTCAGTTTCTTTAGAATCTTCCTGTAGGATCTTTTAAAGCTCTAAGGATCTGTGATTCTTGATTTTATGTCAATACAAATATCTGGTCATCTGTTCAGATAATGTATCTTAAAACCTTAGGGGCAGCATTTAGGCTCCATTGTTTTTTACATATATTTAACACATTGTTTTTAGACCTGTGGTTTTTTTGTTTTTTGGATTTTTTTTAAGTGTTATTGACTTCTCCCTTCTTGACATGGAGAGGACTTTTCTAGGCAGACTTGAAGCTTGCCTAAAATAGTTCAATATCACTATCTGAGATTAATTTGACAAAATTTTCAAGGACCTTTATGAGAAATCTGCATTTCATTTGGCTTAGCATAATTTAATTCTCTAAGGTAATTTACTTCAGGTAACAGATTAGCAAAATTTGCTTGTCTGAATAACCTTACCATCTACTGTAAACTAAAAGGATTGGGGCAGAGGACTATTTTTTGTTTCGTTTAGTTTTATATAATTCAGTAAACATTTATTGAGAACTTGAATATGTTGGGGTATTTAGTAAATGTTGAGTAGATGAATAAGATACTCATCCAGCCTATAAAAGGTTCCTGCCTTTACAGAGTTAACAGCCTAATGAAGAGAGAAGTAATATAAAACAAGTGTATTATAGTTTTTCTGTGTGTTGACCACTTACTCTGTTGGGAGCTATCTGCTTGCATGCAGAACTAGACTACCTATGTTTGAATGTTAATGTTACCTTGAATAAATTACACAATCTCCCTGTGCTTCAGATTCTTCATTTGCAAAATGAGGGTAATAGTAGACTGTAGTAACCTTGAAGACATATGCTAAGTGAAATAAATCTGCCACAGAAAGCCAAATACTGAATGATTCCACTTGTGTGAAATATCTAAAATAGTCAAATTCATAGAATCAGAGAGAGTAGAATAGCAGTAGCCAGGGGTGGTGGAAAAGGGAAATAGGGAATTACTAAACAGCAAAAATAATGTTTCACTTAAGTTGAATAAACTCTAAAGATTTGCTGTGCAACATTGTACCTGTAATCAACAATAATGTATTGTAACTAAAGTTTGGTATGAGGGTAGATCTCATGTTAAGTGTTCTTACCAAAATAAACTTAAACTGAAAAAAGTAGTAGGCTGTATTTCTTTGAGTAAGGACCCTTAAGTTTTATTAAGTACAAGGAGGAAGCTAGGAAAGGTCCAGAACACAGGATCATTTTGTGCTTCTGGTAGAGCAGCACCACAGTCCTGTGGTCTTTGAAAAACAGGAGATAGCATAAAGGAAAAGTAGGGTGGAATTATGTGAAGGGATGAGAGGGACTTGGGGTAAGCAGGATAATGACCCCTGCCAAAGAAGTCCAGTTTCTTATGCCCAGAACCTGTGAATATGCTACCTTCCATGGCAGAAGGGACTTTGCAGATGTGATTAAGATTCTTGAGATGGAGATCAAAAGGGTCCTTTTAAGGGAAGGAGAGATGTCAAGAAAGTCAGATGTCGGAAGCAGAGATTGGAGCGATGCCATTGCTAGATTGGGGCCTTGAGCCAAGCAATGTGGACAACCTGTAGAAGTTGGGAAAGGCAAAGAATGGATTTTCTCCTAGAACTTCCATAGAGAGGTAGCCCTATTGACATCTTGCTTTTAGCCCCATAAGGTCTAAACTGTTAACTTCTGACTCTAGAACTGTAAGATGCTGAATTTATGTTGTTTTAAGCCACTAAGTTGTGGTAATTTATAACAACAATAGGAAAGTAATATAGCATCAAAGGATAAATGATGCCAAATATATTTTTCAACTATAGCTGATGCTGCCTCTCCATGTGTATAATTATACAATATTTTTTTCTTGGTCTAGTTTTACAATAATATATTTTAAAAATAAAAAATTTTATACTATGGATTCTTAAAACCACACTTACCATATTTTACTTTGCATAGTAATTACTTTTAATTTTTCTCACTGGAATATAGGTTTGGCAAAGTCAGGATCTTAATCTTTGTTTTCATCAAAGCTCAAAGCAGTGGTCTTTATATAAGTAATAGCTGTACCTCTTAACTTAGAATTTAGAGATGAAATGGTACATTCTGAATTCTGGACAAAGTCATATAATGCTAGTACATTTCTCTCTCTTCATCTTTAAAATAATGAGAATACGGTACCTACCATATGTTACTATAGAAGAGAAAGAAATATTTATCATGTCATAAACTAAAGCATGGTATAACCATCAATTTATCATTCTACTGGAGAAAGAGATAGTTTGAAACACGTATGTTTAATAATGATTAAAATGATAAAAATTTTACTTGTATTCTTAAAGGGAGCTAGATAAGAAAATATACTTCAGAGAAAAGAATAATAACACAAGTCATGGTATTTCCAGTATAATATTAAAATAATACTTTGTAGTGTATGCCAGGAGAATCTCTAATGTCCAGGAAGGCCTATTAATAAAAAAATGTCAAAATAGTAAGTAGAGGTATTGTAGACTTATTTATTTGGCATCAGTAGCATTAATAATTGTTTATATAAGATTCATTCCATAAGTTTAGGTGCTCTGGCTAATTGGATTACAGTTCTCTGATGGTGCCACCAAAAATGTAACTCTGGACCAGTGATTAGCTACTTCAGTGTGATAACTCAATCTCAGAATCCCAGTTTCAGGATCTGCTTCCTTGGAGCCACTCCCAGGACCAGTTATTATATTAGTTAGGGCCCTGGCAAGAACAGATGGCACACTTAAAAGGGATGATTGAAGATAATTTAATGAAGGAACTATTTATAAGATGTGGGCAGGATTAAGAGAAATCAAGAAGGTATGATATAACATCCTGGGGCTAATAGGCTAGTGACCATGGGAAGCCCCTTTATCATATCTAGAATTGAAAGGAAGGGGTGTGAGGAGTGGGAGCATTTACCAGACTCAGCAGGCGAGAGCCATTCAGAAGAACTGAAACTATCAGTAGAGGAATGCACACACTGCCAGGGAGACCTGGCAGTAGAGCCATCTAGGGTAGCAAGTAGTCTGTCCTCCTGCCCCTTGATCTCCTGCTGGGGCTTCCTATCAGCTAACCATAGCTGGAAGCCAGGAACAAGAGAGTTTGGTTGATGCAATCTGTAGAGGTCAGCCTCTAAGGGCACAGAATGAGTCAGGAAAGGTAGAGAGTGGATTCAGTGGACAAATGGAGACAATCCAGCACATAAGCCCACTCTTTCTGGCTCTGAAGTCAGTGCTATTTCTATAGTAACACCTTTCTTAGGACTAATGATCCTCAGTACTGTTTTCTGAACATATCACTTAAGGAAATTTTTGGTTTTAGTTTGCTGTTTTCTTTAGAATTGGAAAAAAAGTTATTTAGGTTGTAGGTGTTTGATTACCACTATGTAATTGATAGAAACCAAAGAACCATATGGTAACTATTTGATTACCACTATATGGTAGGAATCAAATATTTGAAAGCTATAGTTAAAATCTAACCTCACGTTGCTTTTCTGACTCAAAGAGGCAGATGTTGGAAGGGGATATCAGAAGCTAGGGGGCAACAACACAAGTTAGAAATTAAAGTATACGCCTCTGCTTAAGACAGTGTTCACCCCCAAAGTTTGGAAATATACTCGTGATTATAGTTTTCACCTAGTTATTTGAGACATATAGAATATTTTGCTAACTTAAATTCATATTTTACCAAGGATATTGCATTTGAATTGCATTATGCATATTTAATATGAATAATCTCTCTTTTTCAGAAATAGTTGTTGCTGAAAGTGTGGTTGTTATTAAGAAATTACTGCAAATGCAACCTGTACAACATGGTGAAATTATTAAACATATGGCTAAACTCTTGGACAGTATAACTGTAAGTACCAATTAAGAGATCTTTCTGAATTTAACTGGATTTTAGTCAATAAATTATAGTGTTGTGGAAATAAATGGACATCTTAAAATATAGTGGCTAAGAGAGCTTAACTGTCTGGATTCACATCCTGGTTCTAAGATTTTACACTGTTGTGGAAGGGATTATAAATCTGAAAAAGGGGAAGGATGCAATAAATGCTGCAGTGTTAGATTGGAAATGGAGATATCAGTGTGAACTTCATGGGTTTATAAATTCTAGATGCGTGTGTGTATGTAAATGCATGTGTGTGTGTGTGTCTATAGACATTTATGTGTATACATGTGAATGTGTATGTTGAGTATACAAACATCTATTTCTTTGAGAGGGTCTGCATGCAATAATGCCCAATACAAATGAACACACCTAGTGCCTAGATTTTGTTTTGTTTTGTTTTTAATTGAGGTATATAATTTTATACCATAAAGTGTACTCATATAATTTTGCAGTTTTTTGTATATTCATAAGGTTGTGCAACCATCACTACTGTGTAATTCCAGTACGTTTTCATCATTCCAATAAAAGAATCCCATGGCTCAAACTGATCCTCCCTTTACTCCAGCCCTTGTCAGCTACTAATCTCCTTTGTCTCTGTGGATTTGCTTATTTTGGACATTTCATATAAATGGAATCATACATCAAATGGCCTTTTGTGTCTGGCTTCTTTAACTTAGCATGTTTTCAAGGTTTGTGCATGTTCTAGAATGTAGTACTGCATTCCTTTTTTGGTAGACCTTGGTTTTTAAATTTCATTCACCCCTTGAAGGAACCAGGGCTGCTTAGAGAAATGGCTGATTTTAGAACTAGGGCAAGGAAAGAACAAGATGATCTTGGAACATCTTGTTGGGCAAAAATAGCAAGGAAATGCTCACAGAATGATAGAGACGTGTCAAAAAGACACAAAAACCAGCTTGAAGGGGCAACCGCTGGCCACTTTGGAAAACAAAATAAATTATAGTAAAAGGATTATGGCCTATTGAATAGAGTAAGAATCTGTTGAGGCCACACTGGAATGAATGAATGAATGGATGAATGAATGAATGAGAAAGGGAAGCTCTTTCTTACAATGCAAAACTAGTAAATGTGGAAGGAATGATGGAATTAGAATATCACCACTTGCAAGCCATCACAATAATAATAGATTGAAGTAAGAATCATTAACAAATGGTAAAAAGTAGGGGGTGAAAGTTTGAGTAGTCATAGGATATTTGTACAGTTTCAAAGTATATCCTCATAAGATACTTAATTACAAAGCATAAATTAATGACTTTTGACTTTTACAATAGGAGAAACCTTGCAGATGTTACCTGAACCAAATGAACATAGTTTACATTGCCAGCAATGGGATTAAACACCTTCTGATATAATATAGTGAATAGAAGTTAGCATCAGGTCTGTTGAATTTTTGCCAAAAGTGAATGACTTGAATATAATCAAGAAACAAGAGACAAACCCAAATGAGAGTATACTACAAAATAACTGGTTTGTACTCTTTAAAAATGCCAGTATCATGAAATGTAAAGAAAAACTCAGGAACTTTTTCCCATTAAGAGAGTTTAAAAGGATAGGACAACTCTATGCACCACATATTTTTATATTTTCTTTTGCTATAAAGGATTTGGTAGGATTTGGTAGGGATAATTGGTAAAATCTCACTAAAATCTGTAGATTAGGTAATAGTATTGGTTCAGTATTTAAATTCCTAATTTTAAAATCATTTTACTGTAGCAATACAAGAGCATTCCTTTTATTACAAAGTTTGCAATGAAGTATTTTGATGTTTAAGGATAAGTCTACAACTTTCCTCAATTTAGAGAACAGTATTTGTGTATATATAGAAAACTAAAGCAAATGTAGTAAAGTGATGACATATGAGGAATCTGGGTGAAGAGTATTCAGAAGTTCTTTTTATTCTTCCAGCTTTTCTATAAATCTGAAATTGTGTTTAAAAAATTAAATTAAAAAATATTAATCTTTGTCCCACCACTTACCCGCTTTGTGCTTTTACATTAAAATCTCCATACTTTTCCCATCTTAAAATGGTGATAGTAAAAAAAAAAAAAAGCAAAAACAAAAAAACCCTGATATTTTGTACATATTACATTAGTTAATATATATAGTGCTCTTAAGAATATTTCCTGGCACATAGTGGTACTATGTCTCCTGTCATTATTATTTAGGTCCTATTTCATTCCCTTTTTCTAATTATATTTCCTGTTTTCAGACTCCTCAGTCTGTGTCAGTCTGATTTTGACTCCTTACCACTCCACTAACACTGACTTTTCCAGGGTGATTGACTGTCTTCTTATTAAACACAGTGGGTAATTTGCTGTTGATGTCTTTCATGATCTTTTGTTAGCATTTGACTTCACATACTCCTTCTTCCCTTTTGAAACATTCTCCATGGCTTCTTTCTGGTTTTTCCTCAAACTCTTTTCCATTGTGTTTGCCCTTCACTATGTCCCTTCAATGTTGATTAAAGTTTTTTTTTTTTTCATTGTTGGTTAAAGTTTAAAACTAATGTTCTATAACTAATAGGGTTATAGTTTAGGGGGGAAATATATTATTTCTTCTTTGAAGATGGGGTAACTACGTACACTCTGCGTCTGTTCAGAGGGATTATATTTGTGTGGTTTAAGGCAAGGTTTGGAGCTGCATCAGGACCAATATTTAATATCTCTGGTGGCAAAATTTTCTTTCCCTTGGGGTGTTAGTAAAGTTTGCAGGGCAGTTATATGTGTATCTTAAAGCTTAGAATAAGACTCACAGGAGTCTGTTAGCATCTGAGCTCCCACCAAATCAATCACTAGAGTTCCTTTGTCTTTATATCTACTCTTATTATTGATTCTAATTATCAAAGCCAGGACCTCTCAGAGACTGTGTATGAGAGGTGTAGGTATTAAGAGAGTAAATTTGGTATTAGCAGACTTAGGAAGCTTAAACTCATACCAACTGTCTTTCCTGACCACAGTGGTATGAAGTTGGAAATCAACAATAAGAGGAATGTGAAAAGGTGTACAAATAGGGTTGTTAAAGAGGAAATTAAAAGAAAAGAATTATCTTGAAATAAGTGAAAATGAAAACACAACATATCAAATATTATGGTATGCAACAAAAGCAGTTTTGAGAGGAAAATTTATAGCAATAAACACACATATTAAGAAATTTAGAAAGATCTCAAAAAATGACCTAACCTTACATCTCAAAGAATTAGATTTAATTAAAACCCGAACCCAGCAGGAGGAGGAAAATAAGAAGGATCACAGCAGAAATAAATGAAATAGAGACCAGAAAAATAATAGAAAAGATCAATAAAACTAAGAGCTGGTTCTTTGAAAAGATAAGCAAAACTGACAAACCTCTAGCTAGACTAAGGGAAAGAAAGAATAAATAAATAAAATTAGAAATGAAAGAGGAGACATTACAATTGATACTACAGAAATATATAGAATTATAAGAGACTACTATAAACAATTATATGCCAACAAATTACATAATCTAGAAGAAATGGATGCCATTTCTAGAAACACACAGCCTACCAAGAGTAGAATTCTACCAAACATTTAAAGAATTAACACCAGCCCTCCTCAAACTCTTCCAAAATAATGAGCAGGAGGGAATACTTCCAAACCCATTCTACAAGACCAGCATTACTTTGGTACCAAAAGCAAATAGGATACCATAAGAAAAAAAAAAACTGTAGACCAATATCCCTGATGAATATAGATGGAAAAAATTTCAGCAAAATATTAGCAAACTGAATTGAAGAACAATTTAAAAGGATTATACACCATGACCAAATGGGATTTTTCCTTAGGATGCAAAGATGGTTCACTCTACACAAATCAGTAAAATCAGTACATCACTTTAATAAGATGAAAGACAAAAATCACATGATTATCTGAATAGAGTCAGGAAAAAGCATTTGACAAAATACAACATCTTTTCATGATAAAAACCTTAACAAATTGGTTGTAGAAGGAACATACCTCAACATAATAAGGAACATTTATGACATACCTACAGCTAACATTATACTCAGTGGGAAAAAATAGAAAACGTTTCCCCTGAGATCAGGAGCAATGCAAGGATATGATATAGGCTGATACGATTCTATATGTAGAAAATCCCAAGAGTTAGTCAAAACACTGTTGGAATTAATCAGTGATTTCAGTTATGAGGCGTGATACAAAATTAACATAGAGACATCAGTTACATTCCTTTACAGGAAATGAAGCATCTGAGAAAGAAAGAAAACCATCCCCTTCACGATAGCATCAAAACAATAAAATGGGTAGGAATAAATTTCAACAAGAAAGTGAAAGATCTGTATAATGTAAAGACAACCCACATTCATGAATGAGAAGGATTAATATTGTTAAAATGGCCATACTACTTAAAGCCATCTACAGATTTAATGTAATCCCCATCAAAATACAAAAGGCATTCTTTACAGAAACAGAAGAAACAATCCTAAAATTTGTGTGGAACCACAAAAGAGACCGAGTAGCCAAAAAAACCTGACAAAAAAATAACAAATCCAGAGGTATCACACACCCTGATTTGAACTGTACTGCAAAGCCATAGTAATAAAGGCAATATGGTATTGGCACAAAAATAGACATAAAGACCAATGGAACCGAATAGAGAGCCTGGAATTAAACCCTGGCATATATAGTCAACTAATACTCAGCAGGGGAGTCAAGAATACCTAATGGGGAAAGGATAGTCTCTTCAACAGTGGTGCTGGGAAAACTGGAGAAACACATGCAGAACAATGAAGTTGGAAAACTGTCTCACTCCACTCACAAAAATTAACTCAGAATGGGTCAAAGACGTAAATATAAGACCTGATACCATAAAACTCGTAAAAGAAAACATAGGGTATTTCCCGTTCATTGATACTGGTCTTGGCAATAACTTTTTGGGCATGACATCAAAACCACAAACAACGAAAGAAAAAATTAGCAGATGGAACTACATCAAACTCCAGATCTTCTGCACAGCAAAAGAAGCAATTAACAAGGGGTGCCTAGGGGCGCCTGGGTGGCTCAGTTGGTTAAGCAACTGCCTTTGGCTCAGGTCATGATCCTGGAGTCCCAGGATCGAGTCCCGCATCGGGCTCCCTGCTCAGCAGGGAGTCTGCTTCTCCCGCTCCTGCTCCCCCCTCTTGTGCTCTGTCTCTAAAATAAATAAATAAAATCTTTAAAAAAAAAAAAAGGGGGTGCCTTGGTGGGGGGGAAAAAAGGAACAACTAACAAAATGAAAAGACCTACAGAATGAGAGAAAATTTTGCAAATCATATATTGGTTAAGGGATTAATATCCAAAAAAGGAACACAGTCAATTCAATAACAAAAAACCTGGTATGTTTAAAAAATGGACAGAAGAACTCAATAGACATTTTTGCTAAAAGGACCTCAAAATGACCAACAGACATTGAAAAGATGCTCAGCATCACTAATCATCAGAGAAATGCAAATCAAAACCACAATGAGGTATCACTTCACACCTGTTAGAATGGCTATCATCAGAAAGACAAGAGATGACAGGTGCTGATGAAGATGTGGTGAAAATGAACCCCTTATATATTGTTGGTGGGAATTTCCATCAGTCCAACCACAATAACAATATGGAAAAAATTAAAATTATATTTACTATACAGTCCCCCAATTCTGGGTATATACTCAAAGGAAATGAAAATAGAATGTCAGTGAGATATTTGCACTCTCGTGTTTATCACAGCATTATTCACAATAGCCAAGATAAGGAAACAAACCAAAGGCTCATCAGTGGATGAATGGATAAAAAAAGTGTCATACATACACGCAATAAAATATTGTTTAGCCATGAGAACGGAGGGTACCTTGCCATTTGCAACAACATGGATAGACTTTGAGCATATTATGCTAAGTGAGATAAGTCAGGAAAACAAATACTGTACGATACTACTTACATGTGGAATCTAAAAGAGTTAAACCTATAAAAAAACAGAGTAAAATGATGGTTTCCAGTAGATGGAGGGTGGGTAAGAGAGATGGTGTTTAAGGGTACAAACTTGTAATGAGTAGTAAACAAGTCATAGAGATTTAATGCACAGTGTAATGAATATAGACAATAATGTACTATAATTACATAATGTAATATTAGTACATCAGCAACCATTATACTATATAAATATCAAAATAACAGACTGTGTACCCTAAACTTACACAGTGTTACATGTCAGATTTATTCAGTAAAAAGAAAAGTAAGATTGGAAACCAGATCACTTGGGTTCATATTTTGTCTCTACCTTTTACTGGCTTTGAACTTATGCAAGTGACTTGACTTCTCTGTGCTCCAGTTTTCTCATCTGTAAAATGGGAACAGTAGTACTAATAACTTCACAGATCTATTTTGAGAAATCAGGAAATCAGTGTGCTTAGTAGAACAGTGCTTAGTGTAAGCTATTATGATCATGGTTATAGTTAATGTGTTTGAGGAAGACAAACCTGATAAGGCTTAAATTTAGTATGCTTTATTGTGGCCCCTTTTATATTTTACTTTATTTAACACAACTTCTATAATGCTTATATGCCAGGTACTACTCTAATCACCTTAAAAATATAAATCATTAATTTTAATAACAACTTTGCAAGGTAAGTTCTTTTAGTATTCCCATTTTACATATGAGAAAACTGAAGCACAGAGAGGTTAAGTAACTTGCCCAATGTCACATAGCTAGTAAGTCTGCTTTCTTAACCAATGTATCATGCTTTTATCTCTTTTCATTTCTAGTGTCTGTATTTGTATTCAATTCCTTGCCTACTCACTGACCTGGCCGTGATTTTATTATTGTTTCCTTTTGACAAATTGGGCACTAGATTGATATGGTCCATGTTTGCCCAAATGTGAAACAGATGTTTAACATTATTTGTCAGTGATCTGTTGATGGGAGATGAGAGAACTTTTTCCTTAGGGCCTTGAGATGAACATCCAGCATCTCTGTGTAACAAGCATCAAATTTCAGATATTTCAGTCATTGTAAGAACCACAGATATTCCTACACATATTTAAATACCTTTTAGGGAGGTGATACATCCCTCTAGTAAGAACCACTTTTCTAACTAACAACTAATGAACAAAAGCAGGAAACTCTAGATAGGAGAAGACAAAGAATAAAGATACATACATGTGTGGGGCGCCTGGGTGGCTCAGTTGGTTAAGCGGCTGCCTTTGGCTCAGGTCATGATCCTGGAATCCCGGGATCGAGTCCCGCATAGGGCTCCCTGCTCAGCGGGGAGTCTGCTTCTCCCTCTGACCCTCCCCCGTCTCATGCTCTCTCTCTCTCTCTCTCTCTATCTCATTCTCTCTTTCAAATAAATTAATAAAAAAAAAATCTTTAAAAAAAAAGATACATACATGTGTATAAATGTATATACATACGTGTGTATATATATACACACACCCCCACATATATACACACATAAAATTAAATTTATAAGAATAGACTAAGAATGTCTAACAAAAATGCTAATTGAGAACTCTTGATGAAGAATGCACAAAACAAGGGAAAATCTAATAGGAACTAAAAATATGGACAATCTTAGAAAACCAGGGGTAGGATGAGATTGGGGCAGAAAGTGTTCTGAAGGTCTCATGGAAGGAAGAAACTGGAGGGAAGTGAAATTATCTTAATATTTTTGTCTTGAGTTAAAAAGTAGTAAGGTGAAAATAGATTATGTTGGGGATGAAAACAGTGTATTTTGGTGGGGGAAATAGTTATACCTTGTTCATAAGGAATGGTAGAGAAATGTATGTCTGATTTTGAGAAGGAAAAAGGAATATGGAAGTCTATATTCCTAAACATCTTGTGCAGAATTTAGTTAGAACTTGTGCTAGGTAAACTTCTGGTCTTGTTAGAAAGAGAGGCAACTACAAGAAATAATTTCAGATGAATGTAGTTGCTTACAGAACCTCTGTGAATGAGACTGTATATCAACAGACATGAGACTGTCTTGGAAGAAAGATTTTTTTGTATTTGACTGTATCCTTTTCTGGGGCTAGAGGACATTTTTTTATTGTATTGACTTTATTTACAACAGTTGTTGGAATATTAGCTGAGAAAATACTTTCTTATAGATCTATATAGCAAAGCCTGTTTTTTGTTTTGTTTTTGTCAGAAGATAATTGTTAGTACAATATGGAAGTATGATAGGAATTTCAAAATCAGAGGGGAAAAAGGGAAACAAATGTAAGATAAATAATAAATTTTTTAAAATAATTAAGATGGAAGGGCAAAAATCCAAGTATATCCTACCCTAAATATGCATGGACTTAATTCTCTCATTAAAAGACTAACTTTCAAATTGGAGTGAGAAACAAAAGCTAGCCATTTATAATTATAACACTAATCAAAGTGATAAAGATTGAAAAAAGATAGGAAAACAGATATTAAGTGAAGATAAATAAGAAAGTGAGATTTAAAATTAATTAAAAGCAGTAAGAAGGCCACCTAGGTGACTCAGTCAGGTGTCTGCCTTTGGCCCAGGTCATGATCCTGGAGTCCTGGGATCAAACCCTGCATCGGGCTCTCTGCTCATCAGGGAGTCTGCTTGCCCCTCCCCCTGCTCTCTCTCTCTCTCAAAATAAATAAATAAAATCTTTTTTTAAAAAAGGCAGTAAGATGAAAAAGAACATTATAAAATGAAAAAAGACCAATTTACAAAGAAACTGAGAGGTATAAACCTATATGCACACAAAAATATGGCAAACAAATATATAAAGGAAAAATCTATTAGAAATGCAAGGAGAGGGCACCTGGGTGGCTCAGTCTGTTAAGCGTCTGCCTTCGGCTCAGGTCATGATCCCAGTGTCCTGGGATCGAGCCCTGCATAGGGCTCCCTGCTCAGTGGGGAGCCTGCCTCTCCCTCTTCTGCTCCCCCTGCTTGTTCTCTCTGTCTGTCAAATAAATGGATAAATAAAATCTTTAAAAAAAAAAAATGCAAGGAGAAATTGGTGGGTGACTTTAATATGCTTCTCTCATTTTAGATATACCCAGCAGATTTTAAGATATAGACATAAATACAAAGAGTAATTAAATAATAGAATAAATACTTGATTCTGTACTATAGGTAAAATTTTATATTTCTTGAACAGATAATACCCACTTTTATGGGTGTATTCATAGAACATTTACAAAAAATCAGGAATGTACTTGGACATAAAGAAAACTTAAAGATTTTATGTTTTTTAACCATAAGCAATAAAATTAGAATT
Source organism: Neomonachus schauinslandi (assembly GCF_002201575.2). Classification (NCBI taxonomy): domain Eukaryota; kingdom Metazoa; phylum Chordata; class Mammalia; order Carnivora; family Phocidae; genus Neomonachus; species Neomonachus schauinslandi. Next base: position 56,248,074 of record NC_058409.1, on the reverse strand, counting down.
AAATAATTTGAAAGGGTGCCAGATCAGTTTTGAAGTAAGAAATATACTTTTAGGTGAAAGAAGGTTTAAAAGAAAAAAATACAAGCTTTATATAAAATATAGGAAAATGCTTTATTCTAAAATGTGTGGGATGTGGCTAAAGTGGTTACTGCTACCAATTTTTAACGTAGAGACCAGAAATAAAAGGATTTGAGAAGAAATTTGAAAAAGAACGTAGTGAAACAAAGCATAAAGTCTAAAAGGGATCAAAGTTAATTGTGTAAAATAGAATACCAAAAAAAGATTGTTGAAATTGATAAATGCATCTTTAATCTCCTTTGGAAAGCCAATAAAGTAGAAAAACCGTTATTTTTTTTTTTAAGATTTATTTATTAGAGAGTGCCTGAGTGTGCAAGTCGGGGGAGAGGGCAGAGGGAGAGGATGAGAGAGAGAAGCAGACTGACTGCTGAGTGTGGGGCCACCACGAGGCTGGATCCCACAACCTTGAGACCATGACCTGAGCCAAAATCAAGAGTGGGACCTTTAACCGACTGAGTCACCAGGCATAGGTGCCCCATCCCTCCTGATTTTGGTAAGGTAAAGAGAGAAAGCAAAAGTGAACAAATTGGGCACTTGATTCAAAGGGAGATTCAGATAATTACAAGAAAACTATATGTAGGTATGTAGCAAAAATTTGAAATTTTGGAGAATTAAAAGGTGATGAGTTACTGTTTACTTAATGTATCTGAGGAAGTTGAAGTGCTTGAAGTGGGACAAGGAAGAACAATGCAAGATAGTTTGTGATGCACAATCCTAAAAACGATTAGGAATTGGAGGTACAAGTTACTCCAGAAGAAGGTGATGAGGGATATAACTGACAGAAAGGGGAGTGACTGAATCCCTAGAATCCGTTTCCTCCAAATATTCAAGAGAGCTATTTACTTAAGAGTAATAGACATGTGGAAAAGGAAACAGGCCTTTTTATTCTGACCAAGCACTTGAGGACTCTTAAATGTGGGTAAGTGATTGATTCTAAAATGGGAAGCTAAGCCCTTGAGCCTTAAATGAGACCTTTTTTTCCTGAATCTCTGTATATTTCACCCTATATCCAAGGGTAGTATCTTAAACCAGTGCTGTTTAGAAAGAGCCAATCTAGGGGCACCTGGGTGGCTCAGTTGTTAAGCGCCTGCCTTCGGCTCAGGTCGTGATCCCAGGGTCCTGGGATTGAGCCCCGCATCGGGCTCCCTGCTCGGCGGGAAGCCTGCTTCTCCCTCTCCCACTCCCCCTGCCTGTGTTCCCTCTCTCGCCGTGTCTCTCTCTGTCAAATAAATAAATAAAATCTTTAAAAAAAAAAAAAAAAAAAAAAAGAAAGAGCCAATCTGGACAGTGTCAGAGGACAAGAGGACACTTCAGCATGTTTTCTCTTGTGCTTAAGCTGCTTTATCAGGGTAGAATCCTGGGCTCATCTACCCTCCAGGAGGGGTAACAAAAATGATAGCCAGATCTCTTTCCACTCTGGCCATCTTATCCATAGAACAAGAGATCTAAGGAGGTGGGGAAATGCCCCACATGCATGCATGCAGGAATTGTCAAGAGAAAGGCCTAGACCTCTTCTGAAAAGGCTGGCTCTTGGAAAATCTGCAGAAGGCCATAAAGGAGCCATTGTACACTATGGCAGAAGAACTGGGCCAAAGGAGTAATCCTTCATTTGATTAATGAGTAAATGAGGCCTACTGATGTAAAGTTATTTGTCTCCATGATATACATGGTCAATCTAGGACCAGAACCAGTCTTCTTGCCTTGCTGGCTGGTATTTTTCCTAGTATAGCACACTCATTTTGTCTCTGTCTAGTGGCCATGGTGAACTCTGGATTCCAACTTGGACTTCCAGTCTTGGTTCCACCACCGACAAGCTGTAAGATGTCGGGCAAGTTTCTTAACCCCTTTGTGCCCCAGTTTCCTCATATATCAAATGGGAATAATGGTAGAGCCTACTTTCTCAGGACTTTGTGTTATATAATAGACTGAGAAAACAGGTAAAGTCTTAAAACAGTGCCAGGCATATCGTAAGAACTCAGTAGAGGTTGGCTATGTAATTTTTTTAAAAAAGGAACTTAGAATTTTTTGTATTCAAGATTTTGATTCCATTTGTTATTTATGAAGTGGCATAGTTGTAAATATGAGAACTAAAATTTAAATTAATTCTACTTTTTAAATTCAAATTGAATAAGATATATCTGTGTTGGTAGTACAGTCAACTTATATGTTTTGATTGTGAATATTTTATCCTTTGGACTATACTTCATGTGTAGTAAAGACCTCTTTTAAAGCAAAGTTTTTCCAGAATAAAATGCATGCTACATGAAGATTGCTCTACCAGAGTTTCATATAATGTTTTATGGGACAGGTAAGGATTTATTATCATAAGAGAATAATTAAAGGATGTTATTTTGTGAAGACTACTGAGTAATATTAAAATAGTATTTTATGTACTCCTTGCCCTGGTGCCCCATTGAATGCCTGCCTTTTCATAAGGTAACTACCCTTGCCCTGTGGCCCCAACTTAATTCATGCTAAAGTGTTAATGCATATTGAGTCCAGATACAGAATATTGGATCTGATTAGCTAGTTGTATGCAGTTGGTTTAGATGTTGACTGATTTTGCCTTTGACAAATTTAAATAAATAAAATTGATGTTGTTGCAGGATTTATTTTACACTGTTGCATTGTGCAGTGGCTAGTGTTGAAACACAATAGCTTTTACATTGAACTGCTTACAGAGTGATCTATAAAATCTTCCTAGGTGTCTTTCTGTAACTGCTGTGGTCAGCTAGGAATCATATGTTTTTGCAGGCAAGTTAATGGGTTAAAAGACAATGGAAACTGCCTTCTTGTAGAAGGTTTAAAAAGTGCACTTAAAACCACTTGATCAGGGCATTTAGAATAAAGAATCAAAGTCATTTACAATTCAGCTTGTCTTTGAAAATATTGAAAAGCAGAGGTTCATAATAAAAGTATGTCTTATACATATGTATGTTATTTGTATATGTGCATTATTAGTTTGGTTTTAGTTCAGTGGTCCTCTTTATTCTGTGATTGAAAAGACCATGGAGAACAAAAAGTGACTAATTTTCTGATTTGCTCTTTTTTCATTTGCTTTAAATCTTTGAAAGAGTGAAACTATGAATCATAGTATCAGTAGTGTACAAATGGGAGTCTTGTAACTTAATTGGGAAAGAAAGGTAGGGCTGGAATCTGAAAATCTTGATTCTGGTTGCAGCCAAACACAAAAACACTGGGTTTGTTGGTTTCCTAAGCTTTTTAATAAATTGCCATCATCAAGAATTTGGTATAAATACATTTTATATTGATATTATTTCTTGTGGAGAAGTTTTCTGAAGTTTTTTATATGTTTACTTGGAAATTTTATTACCTCAGTTCTAGAATCTCTGAATATCACCCTATTCTCCACCACCACCATCTTGAGATTTTCATTGTGAGCATTAGAATTTATTGATTTTCATTTTTTTCTCAAAGAGTTGTATTTTAAATGTATGCATTATGAATGTTTAGAGTGTTTAAATATTGTTATTTTAATCTTAGTATATTAATGAGTAGGAATATAAACAATAAACAATCTCTTAAAACTTTTTGAGATTGTCTTCTTAATTGCAAAAAAAGAATTATAACTCTGTTACCAGAAGAAAATTACTTAAAGTAGGATCATACGTTGGAATATGTCCTAGAATTCTAAATTTTATACCAGTAGTATATAATAAAATATTTAAGAAAAGTAAATCTAGCATAACCAAAATCTGAAGTTGTGCATATATTCTTATTTAGAGGTACCTTTCATGAAGGCAGGCAACTTGAATTGCTTCATACTAGAAAATTTAATGTACCACTCAATTACTATTCTTTAGCCCAATTTAAAATAATAGATTGGGAGTAAGGTTTTAATGCAGTGTAACCTTTGGAACATTAGAAATAACCTCTTTCTTTCCACAATCAGTGTACAGTAAGGATATCAGTTTTATCATACTTCATGTATACACTTATAATAACATTATTATACAATTATTTATACTTAGTAAACTTATTACATGAATACAGTGATTTCTTTTACTAAACTTACTCTAATATTAATTTAAAGATAATGCTATTGTCATAATATTTGAAAATATATACTTTGATTTTAAAGCTTTCAGATGACCTCATTTTGCTTCTGGTGAAACACCCAACTTAGGAGTGTCTTAATAATTTTATACTATTTCATAAAATGGGTGTTGTGAAAGAATTTGAGGTGGTGGATATTGTGATAAAATTTTAGCTGTGCAGAGGTCCTTATTCTCACTTTCTTCTTTAATAGTTATGCCCTGCCTGTACAGCTGTGAAACAGTAGTGAAAATATTAGGACTTTATCTGAGGAATTGGAAAGGATTTCATAAAAAGACTATTATCTCTTCTTGTGATGCTACCTCCTAGTGATAGTCTTTGGCTTTTTCATTTATTATAAAAAGGAGATTTTCTATAGTAGGTGAAAATGTTCACAAAAACTAATTTACATACCCCTTCAAATCTCTTTTGGAGTAAGAGAGGATACAAATAAATAGTAATAAAACTAATTTGCATACTCTAAAATGTTGGTCTTAATGGTGCTGATGGAAGGTTTCCAATTTGTAGCAAAGCAATTTTTTAAAAAAACAAATTATATTGAAATGTACTTTATTAAAAAAATATAATGCCAAAATAGAGTATTGGACGGATTTATCTTATCCCTATTTCTTTTGTTGATGACCAAATAATAGACCAGGATTCATGATTTTGTAAGTAGACTTTGATGATCTTGTCAGTTTTATATATCCCCAGTACTGTAGATGCGAATATGTAGAGGACAGTAAGAGTTTTAATTTGGAATCATAGTCTTTAATGAATCTATTCCTTTTTTTTCTATTATCCAGGGAATTCTCAAAACATGGTTTGCAGACCTCCCATCTTAGAAATCATCTGTGATGCTTCATAAAATGTAAATTCCTGGGCCCCACGACAGAGCTACTGTCTTGGACCTGATACCAAAACCCTGTAGGTTTAGTAAGAATTCTAGATGATTTCTATGGGCATTGAGGTTTATTAACCAGAGCCCTAGAGCAGAAGTCAGCAAACCTTTTCTGAAATTGCTAGATAGTGAATATTTTCAGCTTTATGGTCTTTGATGCAACAATAGTTGGCACCTGAACAGTGCAGGGGTTAGGGGTGCCAACCCCCTCCCTCCTACAGTCAGAAATCCAGGTTTAACTTTGACTCCCCAAAAACTTAACTGCTGATAGCCTACTGTTGACCAGAAGCCTTACCAATAACATAAACAGTTGATTAACACATACTTTGTATGTTGAATGTTGAATGTATTACATACTGAGTTCTTACAATAAGCTAGAGAATAGAAAATGTTATTATGAAAATCATAAGGAAGAGAAAATACGTTTACAGTATTATACTGTATTTATTGAAAAAAATCCAAAATAAAGACCCACTGCAGTTCAAACCTGTATTGTTCAAGGGTCGACTGTAACTACCTCTGCTATTGTAGGGCAAAAGCAGCACCAGTAATGCATAAACAAATGTGAATGTACTTGCACATTTATGACAGAATCAAGATTCTAGACAAATGGTTTTTTCTCTATGAATCTTTTCTAAGGCGCATTATCTCTGAAATCAGTTTTAATGATAGTTCCTGGGTGTTTATTTTTTGATAACTAAAGAAAATCCATAACTAAAAGTACACTTCCTGGATATACATGTTACATGAATGGATATAAAACCTTTATTACATTTAGAGCCTTTTCTATGTTATCATCAAGGAGAGAGTGTGATTATCTTATTTGTAACTATATAATCTGCTTCTAATATTAGGTTCCTGTGGCTAGAGCAAGTATTCTTTGGCTAATTGGAGAAAACTGTGAACGAGTTCCTAAAATAGCCCCTGATGTTTTGAGGAAGATGGCTAAAAGTTTCACTAGTGAAGATGATCTGGTAAAACTGCAGATTTTAAATCTGGGAGCAAAATTGTATTTAACCAACTCCAAACAGGTAAGAATCTAAACCTTAGTCTACCTATGTGACACCTGCTTTCCTCTTTACTCTGATGAAGCAGCTAAAGTCTATTCATGCATTAGTCTGTCCACTCAACAATCACTAGGTGTCTGTTTCCTTAAGGTTCTATATTAGAAGGTAGTGGTGCAGAGAAATGACATTCTGGTCTAGGAGGGGAGAAAAACATAACAATGAAAGAGTATGCGGTAACCGCTGTAATATAAGTATTAAGATACAGTGGAACTTCAGAGGAGAAAGTTATTGAAAGTCTGAAGTAGGACGAGGTGAGAGATGAAAGTTTTGTGAAGGATAAGACTTTTTTTTTAAAGAGATTTTATTTATTTATTTGAGAGAGCAAGCAGCGAGCGAGCAAGCGTGGGGGGGTGGGGGGCAGAGGGAGAGGGAGAGGGAGGCTTCCCGCTGAGCAGGGAGTCTGAGATGGGGCTCGATCCCAGGACCCTGGGATCACGACCTGAGCAGAAGGCAGAGCTTAACCGACTGAGCCACCCGGCGCCCCTAGAATAGGAAAAAAGGAGAGCAGTGAGAGTCATGAAACAGCTATGTTTGTTGTGAGTTTCTTGTTTACTGATAAAAACAGCATGTTAGCCTGACACTCTAAATCCATGTAGTATTGTGAAAGTCATTATAACACCTAGAATTGGGTACTCTAAATGTATTTAGCTTCTAGGTTATTATAAAATTAATACAAAATTAGAATGTTAATTCAGACCAAAAGTAGTTAGTCTTACACAACTAAATGAAAGTTCTGTTTTTGGCCCTCTTTGTAGCTATAAAGAAACAATAATGGAAAATAGTACTTTTCATTCAGAAATTGTGGAATGTATTCCATATCTTTTGAATATGAAGACAACATAGCTTGCACTCAGACATTTTTTTCTTGAGTTGTATTATTAAATGAAGTTTTGGAGCTCAGCTTCTGAAGTGTTCTATTGTATATTTTAGAATGATACTTCTAGATAACCACAAATTGACTTCACCACCAACTGGTAAAAGCATAATGATGTTTAGAAAATATACCAAGTTTTCATATGCATTTTTATATAACTCATTGTTTTTTAAATGCTTAAATATAAAAATAGGTGAGTGGCAGTGTCTATAGGGTTGTGCTCTGTTCTCCAGTTTCTCCTTTCTCAAGAAAAGGGGTTTTGAAAGAATTGGTAAAATAAGCATTAAAGAGTAATTTTTATCACCATCAACTTGACAGCGTTTTTAAGTTGTATGGCTCATATCTGGATATGAGACAGAGACATAAATGATTTACTTGACCTAAATGTAAAAAATGTTTTCTGTGCTTATTTACTTCAGCTATCTTTAAAACTGGATTAAGGAGACCAAGCCACAGTGCTCAGGGCTGGTTTGCCGTGAAGTCCTGATACTTATTTGTAGATCTGATTTCCCTATGGTTTAGATACCTCAGTGAGCATTCCAGAATTGTTAATGAATTATTTAGTTATTGGGACCTGAGATCTAAATTAATTTTTATAAGATTTAGCACATTGTGCTCATTTGTTTTCTTGAGGAATAATTGAGTAATGAACTTCTTTAATACCTCAAAATATTTTTACCTGATATGAAAACTAATTTAAAAATAAGTCAACAGTCTGCTTTCAGTATATAGAGTTGGTTCCCGCTGAACTGACCCTCCCATAGAGAACAGCTATAAACTCTGGAAAAAATAAATAATAACTGTCCAAAGTCTCAGAAGAGTAAAGAAAAGCAGGAAGAGTCTGGAGGGGAATTAACACTTGGAAGAAGGGAGTGGCACAGAGTAAATTTCCCCACTTTTATGGCTTTTATCCAGAGGACAGGCTACAATTGGCACTCTGCACAGGGCCTAAAACTCCAAAAGGAAACCTAAGGTCCTTCTGGCCTGAAGAAGTAGAGAACACAGTTCAGGAAAATGATAGATACCAGAAAATTAGGGAAGAATTCCATAAGGGAATGAGCCATATCGTGGAGCCTCAAGATCTGTGAATAACTCTGCTCAGGTCTCTGGCCGACCCTGAACCACACATGGTCAAGGTGGATTCAGAGCAGCACAGCTTGGAATAAAGATCTGAACTGAAATTTGAGCTGCACCAAAGAGACAAAGTTTGCACTTTGAACTCAACCATGTTAATTGTGTGCTAAAATAAATAAATAAAAATCAGTACTCTCAGGGCACCTGGGTGGCTCTGTCAGTTAAACATCAGACTCTCCATTTTGGCTCAGGTCATAATACCAGAGTCCTTTGATTGAGCCCCACATAGGGCTCTGCACTCAGCAGAGAGTCTGCTTGAGATTCTCTCCCCCGCCCCCACTTGCTCTCTTATGTGCGCTCTCTCTCAAATAAATCAATCAATCTTAAAAAAAAAAAAATCAATACTCAAAGAGTGTGATGATGTCCAAGGCCTCTAAAATATAACATTCATAATGTCCAAAATACAATCCAAAATTATTCTATATAAGAAGAACCATAATGGGAAGTTATTGTTTAAAGGATATGGAGTTTCAATTTATGAATATATAAAAATTTTTGGAGATGGATGATGGTATTGGCTGTACAACACTGTGCTTGAACTGCATACCTAAAAATGGTTAAGATGGCAAATGTTACGTGTTTTATCACACACACACACACACACACAAAAACAAAACACCAGGAAAATACCAGTTTTCAAGAAAATTGAAAGAAACAACAGAAACCAACTCTGAGGCGATCCAGATGTTGGAATTTGCGAATAAACACTTTGAAGCAGCTTTTTATAACTGGAGCCAGCAATATAAAGGAAAATATACTCACAATGGACAAAAAGATAAGAATTGTCGGTGGAGAAATAGAAATTGTAAAAAAGAATCAAATGGAAGTATTCTAGAACTGAAAAATATAGTACCTAAAAAAAAAACAACATCTTGTTTATCATTTGTATTATATATTCTTCAACATTTTAATATTTTTCTTTTTGGATATGCATATATAAAGCGGCTTCATACAGTTTTTTTAAAAAAACATGATTAATACTCTTTAGGTGGACCATTTCAATGAGCTTTAATTTTCTAACTTGGTTATTTCAGATGGAAATTTGTATTTGGAAAGCAGTTTAACTGTGTGTGATGACTGTCTTAAAACTATTTGATGTCAGTTACTGGAGGGAAGGTAGTGATTGAGAGTACTACAGGCTCTCGTATTAGACTGTCTGGCTGCAAATCCTGTTTTACCATTTACTAGGTACATGATTTTGGACAAATTATATAACCTATCTAAGACTTATTTTTCTTATCTGTAAGTTGGGAATTATAATAAATAGTTCTTTATAATGCAGTATAAATGTTCTTAAAAATCATCATGCTTTACAAAATTGCACAATACTAGAGGGACAACACTCAAAAACTTCATTGATGATAAATTAAAAAGAACCTAATAAAAACAGGAGCACAGTTTTACACATGTTAAATGGTTAAGAAATATATAAATAATACAGTGAATATAGCTCTTTCTCTTGGAAAAGACCTGACGTGGAAATGGGTGTTGAAAAGGCTGTATTTGTTAGTTATGTAGTGGAAGAAGGATTAATCTGAAATTGGATGGAAAGTTGTACCACTGATAACACATGTAGTGATCTGAGGTAGATGTTTGAGGTTGGTATGTTTTGTAATTCCTACAAAGCCCAGTTCAGCTGGTAGCCATTTTCTGCCTTCATCTAGTATTTCTTGCAGACAAAGTTATGCCCAAGCAAACACAAAATTCATATTATGCAACTGAATTGGAACAAATGCACATTTTCAGAATAATTGCTAGAGCACAAGTACCGTATCTACCTCACAAAATTATTATAAAGATCAAAGGAGACAATCCATGTAAAGTGTTAGGATTTCCTGGATCATAATAATGCCTATTCCGTGTTAGTTATTATGCTCTTTTTGTACCCCTAGCTTACACTGCTAACCAGCTGCTGGATTATTCTTAGAGAATATCATTGTTTATAGTAAGGGAATTAGTCCCATTAGTGAGAATTTATTCTCATTAGGAAGAACACTCCATTTTGGTTTACCCTACTGAGAAAAGGGTGCTGAAAATCCCTCCTTTTATGAAGAAAAACATGGTTAGATATGATTATCAAGAGTAGAAAATGCTGTTAGAATACTCATACAAAGAGAGTAATTTCACTGTTATACAGGGGAGAAGCTGAAGGACTTTGAAATCAGTTGAAGTTGCTGAAGCTCTACAGCTCTTAAGACAGTGTAAAGGTTGAGCATGACTTCCTTGAAATAGTTTACTGAGGTCTGAGACAGAAAACTAGGAGTTGATTAAACTGGTTAATAGTGGCTGTAAATTAATAATGGGTGCATTTGTTTTTAAACTTCCTGTAATCTTTTAAATGTAGTGATGAGTAATATATGTTAGTGTTTTGCTTAGCTCATGTTTTTCTTTTTAATTATGAAATAATGCGAACCTATAGAAAAGTGCAAAATAGTATGAATAGATATATAACTACCACTAAGATTAAGTCAGTGTTTTTGCCGTAATTGTTTTTTTTTTAAGGGAGTGTAATAATAAAAGTAAAACCTCAAGTTCCTGTTCATACCTTATTTTCCTCCCCATTGGTAGCTACTGTCATATTGGTGGTGTGCTTCGGTCATGGGTGGTTTTACGTGTTTATTACATGAGTATATATCTGTAAAGTATGTCACTGGTTTGTGGGTTTTGATATTTTGCTTGCATACTCTTGTAACCTACTTTTTTCACTTAATACCATGTTTTTAAAATATTGACATGTATAAATATAATTTCATTTATTTTAAGTAACTATCTCATTTTCTGTGAGACAGGTTTCTACTTTTCTGCTACTAGAAAAGAGAGTGATTCATTGAGTATCCTTAATACTTGTATTTTCTTTGTATTGCTTTTTGGACTTTTTGGTTCTTAGTAAGAAATTTTATAAATCACAATTATATTTTGGGGATCCTTAAGTTATAAACAAATTCTCTCTCGGGGTGTCTGAGTGGCTCATTCAGTTGAGCATCTGACTCTTGGTTTTGGCTCAAGTCACAATCTCAGGGTCCTGGGATTGATCCCCGCTTCGGGCTCTGCGCTCAGCATGAAGTCTGCTTGAGATTCTCTCTCTCTCTCCATCTGTCTCTCCCCCCAACTCACACTCTAAATAAATAAAATCTTAAAAACAGAACAAAACAAAAAAACAACCCACAAATTCTCTCTTGCCCTGTGATTCAAGTCTTTGAGAAATATGTCTCTGCCCCCAGCATGACTTAACATGACAGCAAAAGGGGCTCAAGCTCTATGTAGTGATAATTGCTACCCTTTCTTTTTTTTTTTTTTTTTTTACCCTTTTGATATATTTTCTTGGCATTAAAAAACTCAAGCAAGGGCGCCTGGGTGGCTCAGTTGGTTAAGCGACTGCCTTCGGCTCAGGTCATGATCCTGGAGTCCTGGGATCGAGTCCCGCATCGGGCTCCCTGCTCGGCAGGGAGTCTGCTTCTCCCTCTGACCCTCCCCCCTCTCATGTGCTTGCTCTCTCTCATTCTCTCTCTCTCAAATAAATAAATAAAAATCTTTAAAAAAAAAAAAAAAAAAAAAACCTCAAGCAAATATAGCATATAAAGAAAGAACTTACAGAAAACTTTTCAAGTGGACAAAAATATGGATACTGTTAAATTCAGGAAATTTTACCCAAGTCACATAAAGAATCCTGGTTAGCCATAAAATGATGAAATTGATTACATGGATCACTGGTACTGCTTAGATATTTCCCTCTGGTGTAGGTTAAGAATTCTGTGTAGCTTTCTTTCATTTACCAAACCATTTGCCAATATCCTTCTTTTTCAAAGTAACAACTGTGTGGAATCAATATTAATCTTTGCTGTGCTAAATGCTAAATTCTGTGTACTTTTTTATTTTCCTTAAATTAAAGAGTATATCACAGTGGATAAAGAAGATGTGGTCCATATATACAATGGAATATTACTCAGCCATCAGAAGGGATGAATACCTAGCTTTTACATCAACATGGATGGGACTGGAGGAGATTATGCTAAGTGAAATAAGCAGAGAAAGTCAATTATCCTATGATTTCACTTATTTGTGGAACCGTATCTACCTCATCCATGTAAAGGAATAGCATGGAGGACAATAGGAGAAGGAAAGGAAAAACGAAGGGGGGGAAATCGGAGGGAGAAACAAACCATGAGAGACTATGGACTCTGAGAAACAAACTGAGGGTTTTAGAGGGGAGGGGGTGGGGGGATGGGTTGGCCTGGTGATGGGTATTAAGGAGGGCAAGTACTGCATGGAGCACTCAGTGTTATACGGAAACAATGAATCGTGGATCCCTACATCAAAAACTAATGATGTATGGTGACTAACATAACATAGTAAAATTAAATTAAATTAAAAAAATAAAGAGTATATCTCAGCCGATTTTAGGACTATATTTTAAGATACCTTTTATTATTTTGTGCTGACTTAATAAATATTTGAAGAAAGCTCTGGTTTGAGCAAATATGTACCAGTTTATTAGTTGTCAGAGTGTTTAGGTAGAAATATGCCCATATTTTGAGAAGTTTCTTTAAATAATGAATTTTAAAATTTTTATGTAGCATTCCCCGAAGTTCATTTTCCTATGTCCCAGTGACTTAGAGTCAGTCCAAAAGGAATGTTAATTGGTGTAGTGTCTGGGTAGCATTAGCTGTTAGTTGATACCAGTCATAATCCTTTAAATTTAAGCAGAAAAAAATAATCTGAAATCAAAATTTAACAAACAGTTCTATAAGATATTGTTTCTGTTATTTAGGTACATTGTATTCTCTTTGTCTTTTATAATTTTATGAGTAAAACCTATTTAAAAGTACTATTTAATGTACCATCTGGTTTTAGATTGAGTCTTTGGTTATATTAAAATGCCCGTGATTATTTACTTGACCATTGTTTACTTTCTTTGTCACTGTTGCCCAGGACAGACTTAATATATGTCTGTTGTCTCTGTCCTATCCAGTTTGGGATTTGCCCCAAATTTTTCATTTTTGTCATTAATAGTTGTGTTAAAGTAGGACAGAGTTTGTAGACCTCCATATTGTACTTTTAACCTCTGCTGTGGTTTTGTCTAATGACATGGAAACAAAAGTGCAACAAACAGAGATTTCATTTTAATATGTAAGACATTTAAATCAGAAAGACTTTTTCCAACCTTTTTGAGATGTAACATAAGTAATTTCTCTTTTAGAGCAGCATTCAGAATGTGTGCTGGTAAAATGAAGTGTGCCCTGACAGGGCTAGTAGGAAAAAACTAAATCCTTCCTTTTCTCAGTGGTGGTGAGATAAGTGTTGAAGTGTTTCATCTGCTGGCAACTTGTACCAGCAGGTTGTGCTATGGCCTGTGCAAAGCATGAAGCTCCCAAGCTGTCAGTGGATGGAGTCAAAGGAAGACATGGGAAGTTTGGGGTTGGTTGTAGATGAAATACGTGCAGGAGACAGTCCTGCCATAGATCATTAGGGAGTGGTCAGTTCTTTCGTTATTTATTGTGCAGTGTAAATCTAAAGCCTATTTATATTATTATTTGGTAGTTCTTCCTTTATCTTCTTATAAACCCAGCAGCAATCAGTTCTTAAAAATCGAAGTGTATACTTAATGAAGTACTGAATTTCTTTCTTGGTACTTAATATGCACAAAATGTTTATCAGTATTTACCATCCACTATGAGAGCTGCAGTGATATCACTGACCACACAACCACCAAAAGATAAAATGTATCTTCTAAAAAAAGCATCAGCATCTATTTAAAAAGCCTAAGAGTTATTTTAAGAAGATTGTGTCTCAAGATCACAATTAAATATATACAGGTACAGAAGATGTTTACATGTCTCTCTGTGATACAAGATCTCATTTAGATAATTTTTAAAAAATTAATTTTCTTCATTTTATATTCCAAGTTCTCTTTTGCACATATGAAAAATGAAGCAGTAACTGTTAATACATTGGCTCCATTAGCAGAAAAAGGACCTAAACAATGCTAGTTTTCAAATAAAAAATCAGTTAATTCCAATAATAGGTTGACTTTTTTCACTCAAAGCTTTTATATGTTTTTTCTATCAGTGCTATAAATGGAATCAAAGCTTTTGGAAGTTTATTCTTTCAGAAGTGCTGTAAATGCTCTTGTAAATTTAAAAGGTCAACATGGAAGATAAAATTACTTGGTTTTGCTAAAAATGTTGTCATGGTAAAATCAATTTCTTATTAAATTAAGAAAACTATGAAAGAGAAGCATTTTGAGAATTAGTTGTGCACGCAAACCATCTCTGTTCTGTCTACCGAAATAAAACTGTAATGGCCAAATATACTGATATTTGATATATATAGTTTAATTGAACTACAGAATTCTTGTCATGAAGCTAATACTGAAAAAAATACTTAAGCATGACAGCATACACTCTTGTACACAACATTTTTGCTGCATGTTACCACATGGATCATAGAAACATGATTTTGTGAAAAACTGCTTTGTAAATTAACCTAAGTGTCCTATGTTGGCTTTTTTTTTTTTTTTTTTTTTTTACCAGGGGGGGGGATGGGAGTAAGCAGAACTTCTCTTTGTTAGATTTTGATTCAGAATCAGTTGGAAATCTTTAAAGTGTTTACCAAATTGAGTGCCAAAAACCTTCGACTTTTGAAAATTTTAGCAAATGGCAATTCTTGGAAACAAATCTTGCAAGCAAGGAGTTATTGAAATTTATAACTTAACTTGAAGGAATCTTCAAGTTAAGTGTTAAGACCTCAAGATTTATTTTTGAAGTTCTGTCATTTGCAGTATCTCAACTAATACAAAGACTTTTTTGATGGAGCTCCTATTTTGTATTGGAGTGAAATGAAATTGAGAAGGTAATTGATTTTGCATTTTCTAAATTTGGTGAAATATTTTAAAAAGTATAAATAGAGAATGACTTAAAGTTTCATCTCATAAAAATAATTATCAAAAAAAAGATTGGAGGGGGGCGCCTGGGTGGCTCAGTTGGTTAAGCGACTGCCTTCGGCTCAGGTCATGATTCTGGAGTCCCGGGATCGAGTCCCACATCGGGCTCCCTGCTCGGCAGCGAGTCTGCTTCTCCCTCTGACCCTCCTCCCTCTCATGCTCTCTATCTCATTCTCTCTCTCAAATAAATAAATAAAATCTTTAAAAAAAAAAAAAAAAAAAAAAAAAAGATTGGAGGGGTAAAAGTTAAGTATCTAGGCTTGATATTTTTACAGATATCAGCATGAAAGAAAGCATGATGAGAATATCATTCTATCAACAGGATTTTCTTTATGCTTACCAGATTCTTTAATACTGTAAAGAGGGTGTTTTCTTCATTAAAAATATTATGGTCTATAGAAAGGAGTAAGTTGAAAATGTCAAGAATTTCATAATTATTGATCATAAATTCAGTTTTGAAAAGGATTGTGGGTAGTCTTATTTTTTTTTTAAATTTCAAGGTAAGACCATATTAAAATATGTTCTTCAGGGGTGCCTGGGTGGCTCAGTCGTTAAGCGTCTGCCTTCGGCTCGGGTTATGATCCTGGGGTCCTGGGATCGAGCCCTGCATTGGGCTCCCTGCTCGGCCGGAGGCCTGCTGCTCCCTCTCCCATTGCCCCTGCTTGTGTTCCCTCTTTGGCTGCCTCTCTCTGTCAAATTAAAAACAATAAAAAAATAAAAATAATTAAATAAAATATGTTCTTCAGAGAAATATCAATGACTTAGTACTAGAGGTAGATACTCCTAAGAAACTGATTAAAGTATATGAATGTATGGTGGATCATTATTCGCTTATACTTTTAATGCATCATTATACATAGATAGGTTTTTATCTTTTAGAAAGAATTTTCATTTTGAAAATGGATGTTTAATAGAACTATTTTTATAAGCCCACCAGTATGATCAAACAAGTTTTACAGTCAATAAATGCATACTTTAAAAATTACAAAATTTTAATTGCTTAAAATTCCCTAACTCTCAATAGTGTCTGTTAATATATTGAAATAGTTTAATTTCCTAAAAATTAATTTTGGGGATCAGAAATAGAAGCTGTATCACTCCACTAGCTCAAAAAAAAAAATCATTTAGTCACTGTATCGTACACCTGAAATTAATATAACACTGTATGTTAGCTATACTGGAATTAAAATTTTTAGGAAATCATTGTAATGAACAGACTTATTTTATTTCTCTGATTTATTTTAATTTCATCTTCTAAATCACCACACTCAGATGGACTTCAGAATTACGCTGGTTGTAAATTCTCACTGTGCATTTGAGAAAACTGGTGGTTAGTATATTTCCCAGGCTGTCTCAGAAAGCTAATAACCTAGTCCAGGACACCACACTTTGTTTTGAGCTGCATTCCTCATTTGGTGAATATTTTGCTAATTGTCTTTAAAAATGAATCATAGAATTTTTCTTATCTGTAGTTGAACCAACATGGTCTAGTAACTAGAGAAGAGCAGTTATTGGTAACCAAATTCACAATAGCTCTATTAACATTTTTCCCTTGTATTTTTTATGGTTCTACTTTATTGGAACTAGGTTAATGCTTTATAAATACATTGTTACTGCAAGAAGGTTGCTTTCTATCCAAATCAATTATCTTAACCAATTATTACTGTAAGAGAGTTTACCACACCATTTGTGTACTTTGACTTAGTGTTCTAGAATTGTCTTTAGCTCTGCCTGACTTGATTGATTTTATTTTGTGTCTGTTTCTAATGTCTATAAATTGTTCTAATATAGATGTTTATTTTTTCCATGTATTATGAATCCTATTTAATTTATAGCTACAATTGTATTTGTGTAACCTAAATTAAAGCTATGCTTTTTCAGTAAAATAACTGGAGTTTAAAATAACTATTTTGATAACATTTCGATTTTGGTTTAATTACTATTAAAATTATCTCAATATATGTTAATGTAGTACCTTCAAAAATTGACTTTGGAAATCTTATTACAGTGTAAAAGCTACTATAATAAGTTGCTGCCTTACATAAATAAATGACCAATATTACTAGAGGCTATAAGCAGCATGGGAAAAAAAATGGAAGGAGTCTTTTATCCTGGTTTTTAGAGGGCATCAGCAGCTTGCTTTTATGAAAAAGTAACAGCTAAATGCACTGCAAATAATTTGCAGTAATCCAGTTCAGTGATTCATGTGTCTGCTTTAATGGGTCATAATTCAGGGTAAAGTAACTGAGTGCAGTCAGAGTGCAGACACTGCTTATGCCAGGGACAGTATCTCTTCATAAAACACATCTCGGGAGAAGCAGTTTGCCAGCCCCCTAATACTCTCTGATGTTTTGATGTCCTGCATATTTTTCCGATTAAGTTTTGAGTGCCATGTTTTTAGTTGTATTTCCACATTCATTATTCTCACGTAGACCCTTCAGCGGGTTTGCCATATATGATTATTTTTTTAATGATGCCTTTCTTTCCACTTCAGCGGTTTAATAATCTAGCACATGGCTGCTTCTCAGTACTCAGCATTCACCTCCCCAGTACTGAGGAGGACATGTGCTTTGGCTTCAAAATTCCATTTGCAGCGTTAGAAATGCATATTCCCTACGGAACAACATTTGTTTGACATAACCATTCATTTTTATTACCTCTTTAAATATGTTTATCCAGAGTTATCAATAATCATAAATAACTGTATTCTCATCTTGTTCTGTTTTTTTCCAACAGACAAAATTGCTTACCCAGTACATATTAAATCTCGGCAAGTATGATCAAAACTATGACATCAGAGACCGTACAAGATTTATTAGGCAGCTTATTGTTCCGAATGAGAAGAGTGGAGCTTTAAGTAAATATGCCAAAAAAATATTCCTAGCACAAAAACCTGCACCAGTGCTTGAATCTCCTTTTAAAGGTATTATTAGAATACAACTGCAAAATATATTACCTAAAAAGTTATGACAATGTTCCCCATTTCTAATATGTTTAAAATTTATCTGTTAAAAAATGTAAATGATTAACCTGTATAATTGTATAAAAACAGTATGCTTTCTACTCACTTACCTGTTCTCCAGAGCAACCTTTCTATTAAAGTTTATATTTTTATATACCTTATTTACCTAAATAATTTCATTCTTCTGATTTTATTTTTATTCTTCCTAAACAGTTTAGATTACTTAGAATAATAGATTAAAGCTGTGTTCTAATATACATTGACTTCATTTCTATTTTAAATAGCTTTATTTAATAAGGAATCTAATTTTTACCTTAATAGTGAGTTTTTACTAATTAAATATTCTATGTATACTAACAAAACTTTTCTAGGAAGAATTATTTCATAAAAATATCCCTTTAAATTTGTTTTTCAAAGATGGAAGTTGACTTATTTTTCCCAGCTTTTTAGAAAGAGTAATTATTTTATCAATTTAACAAGTAGCCATTAAAATTAGGATCAAACAGTTATATACCTTGGTTTTCATATTGTTTCTTATTTAATTGCTGGTGATAAAAAACAATTCAGTTTTGTAGAAAAACTATTAAAATTCTGGAGGTGTTTGTGCTAAGACATGTATATGGATTGTTTAACTGTGCTGTCATTCTTAATATTCACAGTAAAGTAATTTTTAGAGAAGCTACATTTCAGAGCAACACCTCTAAACACACTGACTGATTAGCTTTTTTATTGACCATTATGGGAGAGATTATTGTAATCTATGGACTGAAATCAGTTTTTTGACCTATGAAGAGCTTCCTAGTTTATATTTATTCCTTGACATTTGAGGTAATATGCCAATTACCTTGAGCTCTGATTAGTATTGTTCTCTCTTATATACAGCTCATATTGTTTATTTTATATTTTCCTCTCTTTTAATAGATAGGGATCATTTCCAGCTTGGCACTTTATCTCATACTCTCAACACTAAAGCTACCGGCTACCTGGAATTATCCAATTGGCCAGAGGTGGCGCCGGACCCATCAGTTCGAAACGTAGAAGTAATAGAGTTGGTAAGTTGACCTTTCTGAAATTAATTTTGTCAAGCAGTGGGAGATTCTAGAATAACTATTGTTTTATATAAAAGCTTTTTTGGGGGGTTGAAAATTGAAAATTGTTCTGGTATTTCTAAATGTAATGTGTTAGACCTATCTCGCTGTTATGGGAACTGAATATTGCAGTATTCCTATGTCATTGTACATGTACTGTTCCTTTTCTTCAAGGAAATAGAGAATTGAATTCTCTGCATCAGTGCCACCCACATTTTTGGTATTGCATTTTTAGCAGTGTAGATTCAATTTCTAAGGTATTTAGCGTCATTGGATTGAGCTTTTTCTACCTTGTTTAGAGATTCACAAGCTTCCTGTCAATATTTTTCTAAATAATTTTTGCTGTTCTCTTCCAGAAAAACCATACAAAGTGTTCTTCTGGATTTTCTGATGAACCTGTTTTAAGTGAAGTCTAACTATAAATAGGTTGCATTGTATACGAAAAATGTCCTTAGACAAGGTCATAACTAACATGAATAATATGTTGCTTTCACATTAAAAAAAAAAAGCTCTCTAAATAAATACTCTTTTCCTAGATCTTTAAAAAAAAAAAGTGCTCGCTACTAAAATAAAAGAATTAATGTTCTTTTCTAATATTTTTCTTTCCTATATGAACAAGAAAAGTAAAGAGAAGGGTCTTCTGATTGTCTTTAGAAATTGATTACGTGAAATATATCCAAAACTTTTTAAAGTAGAATTAATAAAAAAGAACAATTAGGTATTACATTCTGGGTGCTTTTCTGATAGAAAAGATGTATTGAACCAGGATTCAGATAACCAGAGTTCTTTACCGCTAATTCCTCTAGGAAAGTCAGTTAACTTCCTTGCCTATTAAATTTTCCATATAAAATGGAAGGAAATCTTTATTACTTTAAATAGAAGAGTTTCTATAATGGGCCTAGCCATATAATTTGGTCCTTTTGAGAAACGTGTTTCTCTTAACTACTCAAACTTGTCCTGGCTTTGAAGCATGGCCAGAAACAATAATAACTCTTATTGGCTCCATTTAGCAAACCCTGGTAGTGTACTTTGATAATGTTTTACACACATTATCTTGTTTAAACCTCATAATAATTGTAAATGATGGTTATTTTTATTCCCATTTTACAGATGAGGAAACCAGGGTTCAGAGAACTTAAGTAAGTTGCCGAAGCTCAGTGGGCAAGTTAGTTACCTAGTTAGTAAGTGATGGAACCGGGGTTCCAACCCAGTTCAGAATCCATTGTTCATGCTGTTACTTAACTGCATTTTATTATGTAACATGAGGAGAGGAAGCTTGAACTTGTTTGCAGATCTGTGCTATTCTTAGTACTTAGCACTGTCATTTTTATGTTGTGACAAATTATCTCTATTTAGAGGGGATTTAAAAGATGTAAAATTTATTAAAACTAATTATATGTCCATTCCTCTTTGACACTGAGTTTGTTGTTTTCACTCTTAAAGTACTCTTCAAAGATTGGCTTATTTGTGCAACTTTGTGTCAGATGCTAGAATACAAAGAGATGTTCTTTGTTATGATTCTTTCCATAGATTAATCTCTCTCCTAATTTCTTACCATGCCTGCTCATTGTTTTTATGGTCCTGTCCTTTTCCATTATTGGGTACTTGGTATTTTGGCACACAGACAGACATCCTTTTATCCTCTCCCCACTTGTACCCCATCCTTCCTCCTTGCTGCCCCATCCACCAAAAAATAAACAAATAAAAATAAAAATAGTTTATCTTCCCAGAAACTGATAGCAATGCTATGCAATTTAATTTGGTTTCAGCAGTATCCTTGTATTGGCTGATGGATTGGTTGGTTGGCTGTCTTCTTCCATTGTCCTGTGCTCTTCTAAGCATAACTACCTTATAGGGACAGTGCTTAGATAACCTGTTTTCTTATGTTCATTTCACCTATCCAGTTCAGCAGAGACAAATTGATTTCTTTTTCATTTTGCTGACTGCATTCTAGAAATTAATAATTGGTAACTTATTATGGAGAATAATTAAAACTGATGGAAACTGGTTGAAGAAAACTGTCACTGTCTATTGATACTATACAAAAACAGTTTTAATCTACTGGTTTCTAGACATTTTGGCTTAAAATTATACTGTAAGAGACACAATTAAGTATGAAAATAATATAGTTTTAATATCAAATGCAGCTGCAACAGTGTAGAAAGTAGTGTTCCTTACAGTCTTTCTTGCCTCTCATTCTGCCACCCCTTCTGCAAAATCACATCAATGTATTTCATGCATATAATACACTGTTTTCCTAGTTTTACCATAAAGTGATATAGGGTCGCATCTCATTTTTATGAAATATAACCTTAGTTAAGAAAAATCCTAGGTTTAGGTAATCTGATAGGGAACCTAGTTAGATTGACAGTAGAAGTCACTTAGGATTGCACACTACCACTTCCAGGATATTGGATGTAACTTATATTTTTATATTATGATACCAAGAAGTTTTGAAGATCCTTTAGAAATTTTTTGCCTAGTTCTAGAAAATCCTGCCCCTTTAGAGAAAGCCTGTCTTTTGCATATGAAATGTATTTGCTTTTATAAACACATCTTTTGACATTTTATTCCTCCCAGGACCTTTCAAATTAGTCCTTCACTATTTTCTTCCTCTTCTCTTTCTCTGTTATTTCTTTTGCTTAGAATGATAGAACTATCATAGTCATAAAGGACTATAAAAAAGTTAAAATGTTTTTATTGTTTAAAACCTAAAACTCAATGAATAAAGAGTTCATGGCCATGTCAAGATAATTTGCCCCTTTGAGCGTAGAAGCCTAGTTTTCCTTGTTGATTTGGCCTTACCCTGAAAGCCATTTAATTAAGTAATTTTTTTTCCCATACATTCATCTGGCACACTTTTTACCAGGCTTCAGAGAAATAGGTTTGTTTTAAGGATTTAAGAAAAAATAGGAACTGCAATGTTTACTAAATATAGGAGAACTTTGTTTATAGAACAGTATCTTTATTCATATTTGGAAGACAGAGCATTTTTTTTTTTAAGATTTTATTTATTTATTTGACAGAGACACAGGGAGAGAGGGAACACAAGCAGGGGGAGTGGGAGAGGGAGAAGCAGGCTTCCCACAGAGCAGGGAGCCCTATGCAGGGCTCGATCCCAGGACCCTGGGATCATGACCTGAGCCGAAGGCAGACGCTTAACGACTGAGCCACCCAGGTGCCCCAAGACAGATCATTTTAAATATATATAAAAAGCAGTACTGCTGACCTTATATATCTTATTCAAATATATTCAAGGAATTTTTACTCATTATTATTGTCCATATAGTAATTTTCCAAATTATTGAAGCTTATCTTTTTAAGCAACATACCTTAAGCCCTAAAGCCCTCTAGATCAGGGCTTTGCAATCCTAGCTACGTATTATAATCACATGGAGATCTTCAAAACAAACCTATATGAGACTTGCAGCAAACCATTTAAATCCGAATCTTAGGAGGTAAATGCCAGGTATTAGCTTTTCAGTATATTTTTTGTTTGTATTAGTATTTTAAAAAATATTCTCAGGTGATTCTAATGTGCATCCACTGTTGAGAACCGTTCTTAAGCCCCTGTCATATATTCTAGCAGACTGGCACATAGTAGAAACTCAATTGAAAGTTTGAAAAATAAATGAGTCTTAATTTTTTTCGACCTCTTAAAAAATACAGATTTCTCTGCCCTTTAACAGAGAGTATATGAAAGATGATTTAATTTTTTCTTGATAAATTAAGGTCACAATTATGAAAACAATTTATTTTACTTTAATACACTGTATTAAAGTCTTTAAGGAGCTATTCACACAACTAATCATTATTGTGCCAGACACTTTTGAGATATATCAGTGTACAAAGTATTCAAATATCCCTGCTCTCCAGAAGCTGATGTTCTAGCAGGGATAGACTGACAATAAAAATACATACGTAAATTGTACAGTATGTTGGAAAGTAGTAAGTGCTGTGATGACAAAAAGATAAAAAGAATAGAGCAAAGTAAGATCAGAAGTGCCAGGTATGGGAGGCTGGAATTTTAAACAGGGTCCTCTCTGAGGTGACTTTTGTGCAGAGACTTGAAGGAAGTGAGGGAGTGAGCCATACAGCTATCTGGGGGAGAGCACTGGAAGGGCAGCAGTGGGGGAAGGCCCTGCAGGGGAGCTTGCCTGAGGTGTGTGAAGGAACAGTTAGGAGGGGCTTGTGCGGGTTGCACCGGAGGAAGAACAGTAGCAGGAGGTCTGAAAGGCAGGGGGCAAGGCCTGGTCTGGTAGGGTGAGCAGATTATTGTAAGGACTGGCTTTTTCTGAGTGAAATGGGAAGCTGTGGCAAGCTTTCAGAACCAGGAGAGGCTTGATCAGACTTCAGTTTTAATTCAGTCATTTTAGCTGCTGTGTTGAGCAAACTTGGAGTTGGGGATTGGGGGATAAGAATAGAAGCAAAATAAGCAGTTGCAGTAATCTGAGCAAGATGGCTCTGACCAATGGTAAAGGACCAAGGTGGCTCATAGCTTTTTTTGTGGATTAGATCTTTAGAATATGAAGGAAAGAGAGAAGTCAAAGATTACCTCAGGGTTTGGGCCCTTGAAATGGTTAGGGTTGATTGCCTGTACTTTTTTCAGGGTTGTTTTGTTGTTGTTGTTTTTTTTAACTCAGTATTTAGCTATGATCTTGCATTTCTTGTTGCTGTTACTGTGTCTGCCTTCACCTCTTCTAGGGCACATTACTTTAGTTCAGATCTCCTGCAGACCAGCAAATACAAAAGTGTTTAAAAGTATATGTAAAATAAGGTTGTTGATTTAACAGAATGTGGTCTGAGTGAGATTTGAGTTCCTCTCTTTAGGAGTAAAGGGGAATCAGCTTTAATGCCAGATCTTCTAACAGTTGCCTTCTCTTTTGAGACCTGCAGCGTTCTTCCGGATTCACATTGTATTCTGAATGATGCCAGAAAACTGAATCCCTTAATGAGAATTCATTTGTATTTACAGCTTTGGTTTTTTTTTTTTTTTTTATAAACAGGCAAAAGAATGGACTCCAGCAGGAAAAGCAAAGAAAGAGAATCCTGCTAAGAAATTTTATTCTGAATCTGAGGAGGAAGAGGACTCTTCTGATAGCAGCAGTGGTAGTGGTGGGGTTTATAATTCACTGAAAAAACTTTGTTCACTACAGTTTATATGCTGTGCCTCCAACAAAACAATAAGGCCTAGTATATAATATTTAACTAGTCGGTCTATACTATTATGATAATGCCTTTCATTTCCATATCATTGTATAGTTTTCAAAGTAATTTCTGATCCTTTCTCATTTGACTTTGCCTCTTGAACACCTAGCTGAGAAATCAGAGTTGAAACAGAAACTCATGCTTTTCTGCCTGGGATATTCATAGCATATTGAAAAACATGATTTTATATTTGAGAAGCCTTTAATGGGACCTTTAAAAGTAACTCTCTTCTGTAAAAATGTAAAGTTTATTTTAAACATTGAGCAATGTTCTTTATCCATTTTATACTTTTATTTCTACATCAACCTGTATAGAGTAAAGCTAAAATTAATAAATCTCTTGTGTATTATAAAGAATCAAAGAGCTAAAACAATTAGGACAACCATATACAGTGAAAAGAATGCTAAATTGGAAGGATTTAGAATTGCTGCATTTAGGTATGCCAACTGAATAAGGTACTTACCTTTCTCTGTTTCTGTTAAATGAAGAGGTAAAGTTAGATGGTTTTAAGGCCCTTCAGTACTAAAATTCTGTGAGCAATTTGCATAATGAAAAATATATTGGAGTTACTTTCCAACACTCTTTTAACAATTAACCTAAGAGACCTATCTGACCCAAGATCAAATGACACCTTTTTCTTCTATAACCTTTTTTCCTTGGAGAAACCAGAGCTCTTCACTATCACTTGGTCATGTATTACCTTACTCTAAGATAATTCATTCACTTTTTCCTCAGTTTCCCCTATCAAAATCTTTGTTTCCTGTATCTGATAAATTAATCTGTGATGCATCACATTCTGAAATGATAAGCTGAAAATGGAGAATATACTTCAGTGTAGTGTTAATACTAAAAAATAGGAGATTTCAGGACTGATGTAGATCGTTAAGAAAGATCTGTTGTATAGTTAAAAGTGTACCATATGGATATTTGTCTACATCCCCTTTATTCATAAGCTCATGCCTGTTCATAGGCTAACTTTTTAAAATACATATTTGAAATGTTTATTAAGACTTTTCATGGGTTGATCTGAGCATGGGGCTGGAGTTCCACTCTAGCTACTGGAGGAAAAAGCTAACTTTTCTCCTGAGAAATTATGAGAGTATTTTCCCAGTCAGTAAGTCTTCTAGAGGATAAACAGATGTCATCAAAGATTTTACTAACTTTGACATAAAATTAATGCTGAATAAAAACTTACTCACTTAAAAAAAAAGGTTGGGGGGAGGGATTTTACTAACTTGAAAATTTAAGTAGTAGTTCCTGAAGTGAACTGGACCAAGACTCATGTTGAACTCCCATGTAATTAACATGAGAGAGTAACTTAGATGCTATAATTTTTTTTCCTTATTTGTGGGATAAGTCACTTATCTGAGTAAATCTATACATATGCACAACTTTCTTTCATATCACAACAAATTTAAAATATCCTATTCAGCAGTTTTACAAAATTTGAGTAAGGTAAATTTTGCCCTTTGTAGAAGCTGATAGTAATGAATGCCTTACCATGTGTCAGGCACTCTTGTGTCCTAATCACCTTTACATGTTTCAAATCCTTATTCTTCACAACAGTTCTCTAAAGTAGCTAGTATTATTATCATCTTTGCTGGAAAGGAAACGAAGACCCAGAGAGATTGAATAACTTGCTCAGTCTTACAACTCATAAGTGACAGAGCTAGGATTTGAACCCAGACATTCCTGTTTGAAAACCCATGCTTCTAACCACTACATGCTATTCCAAAAGAAGATAGGTAATCCTTGCTTTTCACTGTGTGATACATAAATCAATCCTCATAAAGTACATATTACTTACCTATTATATGTTCCTGGCTAAGGGCACTTCATCAGATAGATAATAGATGGGGGCAACAGTTTGTCCTCTTATTTAGGCTAGTGCTTTGCACCTATAATCATTTCAAATAGTAAAAAATTATGCTTCATGTTTAAAATACACATAAGTAAACTATATGTATCACTTCTGGGAAAAGTCCTAGTATACCATAATTTATACATAAAGCATTTAAATGTATAGCTCCACAGTATAATTTTATGATCTCTTTGACCTGTGGAAAACTCCTACACTAGCTAAAATAAGTTAGTAATTTTTAATTAGTAATTCTGCTTTTTGCTTTTGAATTGAGAAATTTTTACAGATGATTCAAATGGTTCATTCCCATCTCAAAATGTATACCTAAGAAGATTCAACTCTTGCCTTCTCTCAATAAAATTTATCACTATCAGAAGAATTAAAAAATTATTTCTTCATCCTTATATCATTCCTTAAAAAAAAGAAGTTTCCGCCATAACTAGATACTTAAGGATTTGAAAAGCAAGATTCTTTCAAATTTGGTTTACTGGTTCATCTTTTCTTTGTTTTTCCCTACTCATTATCAGAGTATGTTCTCTGTCTTTTGGAGCTCCCCACACTCACACTGCTGCAGGAATGAGGAGGTGGGGGCACTGAATGACAAGAGTGTGGAAATAGAGTGTTGAACAAGTGGGGTCCAGTAAACTAAAATTCAGCATCTGGTTTCATTTCTGATGAATATTGACAGTTACTTGGGTCCTTATGTCTAATTAAATGGCTATAAATCAAGGAGCATCTGGTTATATTTTTTCAGAGAGTGAATCTGAAAGTGCAAGTGGAGAACAAGAGGAGGAGGAAGACAGTAGTGAGGACAGCAGTGAGGACACCTCCAGTGAGCATAGGAGTGACAGTGAAAGTGCGTCAGAAGTAGGAGACAAAAGAACAGCCAAGAGGAACTCCAAAAGCAAAGGGAAAAGGTAATATTTTGTCAGAATTTCCTTCAAAAAATATTCTGTGGGGGTGTTTTCCCCCAGGATACCATTTCCCTTTAATTCATAGAGTGAGTGAGAAAAGAAGTGTATTTTTTCCCAGATATTGAATCTTGTAAAATTAGTTAGAATACTAGTTCACATTATTTATTCTACTACTTATTATACTTAGTTTTCATTTTGAACTTGAACAAATCTTGGGGTTACATTTTGAAAATTGGTATAACCTTGGAAGGCTGAGTTAAGTGATCAAGAAGTAGGTATGAAACACTTAATTACCTTCTGTAGCAATTTTGCTGAGGACTAAAATTAAATCCTTCAACACTTTGCCATTATGTAACTAAGACAATTGATTTTTCTAAATAATGTTATAGTAAAAAGAT
This sequence comes from Neomonachus schauinslandi, assembly GCF_002201575.2. NCBI lineage: Eukaryota > Metazoa > Chordata > Mammalia > Carnivora > Phocidae > Neomonachus > Neomonachus schauinslandi. The sequence goes on along the minus strand of NC_058409.1, from coordinate 56,220,593 downwards.
TATGATCCAAATATTAGAGTCAAGGGCTGTGAAGGAAGACGGTCATAAGATATTTAAGTGTTAGCACTTTTTAAGATCTCCCATTATCAACATTATCGTGTATTAAAGTGTCATTAAAATTTTGAGTAATTGGGGCTAATACCTTGGATTGTATGAGTCTGTTTTCCCCATTGCTGTCAGCGAGTGGCCTCTGCAGACATGATGGCCCTTTTCCTGGGAGCCTGCTGCCCGCTCACTTGATGAGCTTGCAGCCCAGCTCAGTCGTGGCTGACAGCACTGATTGGGGCGCAGTACGCTCTCTGCTCCTTTTATTACAGACAGTAATTAAAGCAGCTCGCCCTGCCACTTCCATAACAAACACAGCATAATGCCCTAATTATGACTTTATTAATTTAAGTCAGGATTTAATGATTTTAAAAGTGATTTATATTGTTTTTCCTGTTCAGAACAAATGAAATCTGTAGGTTAAATTAATACAGGCTTTTCATCATTGCAAAGTTAAAAAGCTAGTTACCAGTAAATTCTTTTCATTAGATTAACATCTGAAACTCTAAGCAGTAAGGTAAACAGTAATTACCCATCAAAATTGAGTGCTGCATAACAAAATAACACTTTTACCTTTAAAATCTTATCTTAAAAGCTGTAAGTTAAATGTATGCAGAATCATTCACTTGTTGCAGCAAAGGATTTACTTGGTTTGTAATATCCTTTCCTTTGAGAGAAATTTTGTACTTCTGGTTTAATATCAGAATATCTGTGATTACATAGTTTATAAAAAGTGTCTTATTTCCAGGAAGGGAAAATTTTGTTCAGTGCACTCAGTATCTTTTCAGATAGCAAAAGTCAATATGCTAGAAATTTTTAATCGTGTATTTATATTAGTTTCATTGTGTGTTTTTTCCTTCAGAAATGGAGTTTTCTCTTTGCCTGTGTTTTAATTTAAAAGAATTGTTTACTATACCAAAGGGAATCTTGGATACATTGAAAACCTTATATTTTTAAGTACATGTTTTAACCATTGAGTTGGGGATAATAAATTGCCATTCTTTGCTTAGGGGAAAAAAAACAACATATTTTTTAGTCATCGAATATAATTACATGTGCTCTGAGATGTTACCATGACTTCATTTTTAATAAACAGCAATCGTATTTCCTCCACAAAAATCAATTCTAGGAAATATCGATTCTTCCCTTGTCTCACCACTCTCTCTCTCCCCCTGTGTTTTTCTGCCTGTCTCTCAGAATTTTTTTTGAACTTTGCTAGTTTAGCTATATGATAAGTTTTATTAAAAGCTTTTATTTTTGGGGCACCTGGGTGGCTTAGTCGTTAAGCGTCTGCCTTCAGCTCAGGTCATGATCCCAGGGTCCTGGGATCGAGCCCCGCATCGGGCTCCCTGCTCAGTGGGAAGCTTGCTTCTCCCTCTCCCACTCCCCCTGCTTGTGTTCACTCTCTCGCTGTGTCTCTCTCTGTCAAATAAATAAATAAAATCTTAAAAAAAAATAAAAGCTTTTATTTTTAAGTAATCTCTACAACCAATGTGGAGCTTGAACTTAGAACCCTGAGATCAAGAGTTGTGTGCTCTTCCGAATGAGTCAGCTGGGCCCCTCTGATAATTTTTTAAAGCTAAGGAGCTTTAGGTTTCTTTAAAACAACCCTTTAGTAGTCCTAACTATTTATGATTAAATTTGAGTTTTACACTCCAAAGTATTTTCATTTGAAGGAAGCTAGTATGGTGTATGGGGGAAATAGGGTCTTTAGAATAAGACAAACTGAGTTCATATTCCAGTTCTGCTACTCCAGGCAGTGTGTCCTTGAGCAAGTTACTTAACTTTCTTGAATATTATAGGATAATAATACACCCAGTAATAATATGTTGAAACATCTAAATTAGTTAATTGGTATGAAGCTTCTAAAACTGCGTGGCACAGGATTTTTTAAAAAAAATACACATACATGGAAAGAGAACTAGACCTTCAGTTTTGAGAAAATGTAGAAGACCATAGTATATCTCTCTTTGAGAAAAGACCTTTGGGCTACCTCTCATGTTACTCCTTCTCCATGGAGAACTACTTCCCTACTCAAGACTATGCCTACTCCGTGCCTTATTCCTATTTCTCAGCTTAGGTGTTTGTTCCTCTAGGAAGCATTCCCTGTCTTGGTTAACTTTGTTTAGATGCTCTCTCGTGACATATTACAGTTTATTACTTACTACTTACCATACTTTTTTGTCATTGCCATCTTCTCTGTATTCCCCAATGCAGTGTAGACTCTATAAGGGAGACTCACAGAGATCATCTATATCTTATTAAACATTGTTATCCTTAGCACTAACATACTGCCAACCCATGGTGGGTGGTCATTTAATATTTATTAAATGAGTGAGTGAGTGAGTGAACAAATGAGTGAGTAGCATCAGCATTTAGGTTTGATCATTCGGTTTTTTTTGTTGTTGTTTTTGGTTTTTTTTTTTTCAGTTTTCTCCATTTATTTTTTTCCCAATATTTATTTTTATTCTTTTAATTTAAATTAAAATAATTAACATATAGTGTATTATTAGTTTCAGAGGTAGAGTTCAGTGATTCATCAGTCTTATATAATACCCAGTGCTCATGACATCACATACCCTCCTTAATGTCCATCACCCAGTTACCCCATCCCTCCACCCTCATCCCCTCCAGCAACCCTCAGTTTGTTTCCTGTGATTAGGAGTCTCTTATGGTTTGTCTCCCTCTCTGATTTCATCTTGTTTTATTTTTTCCTCTCTTCCCCTATGATCTTCTGTTTTGTTTCTTAAATTCGACATATGACTGAAATCATATGATAATTGTCTTTCTGAGATTGACTTATTTTGCTTAGTATAATACCCTCTGGTTCTATCCATGTTGTTGTAAATGACAAGATTTCATGATTTCTTTTGATGGCTGAGTAGTATTCCATTATATGTATATATATATATATACATACACATATATATGTATACATATATATATATACATATATATATATATATGTATACATATATATACGTATATATATACATATATACATATATATATGTATATATATGTATATATATACACACACACACACCACATCTTCTTTATCCATTCATCTGTCGATGGACATCTGGGCTCTTTCCATAGTTTGGCTATTGTAGACACTGCTGCTATAAACATTGGAGTGCAGGTGCCCCTTCGGATCACTATATTTGTATCTTTGCGATAAATACCTAGTAGTGCAATTGTGGGGTTGTAGAGTAGCTCTGTTTTCAACTTTTTGAGGAACCTCCATACTGTTCTCCAGAGTGGCTGCACCAGCTTGCATTCCCACCAACAGTGAAGGAGGGTTCCCCTTTCTCCACATCCTCGCCAACATTTGTTATTTCCTGACTTGTTAATTTTAGCTACTCTGACTGGTGTGAGGTGGTATCTCATTGTGGTTTTCATTTGTATTTCCCTGATGCTGAGGGTTGAGCATTTTTTCGTGTGTCTGTTGGCCATTTGTATGTCTTCTTTGGAGAAATGTCTTTTCATGTCTTTGATTGGATTATTTGTTTTTTGGGCATTGAGTTTGGTAAGTTTTTTATAGATTTTGGATACTAGCCCTTTCTGTGATAAGACATTTGCAGATATCTTCTCCCATTCTGTCAATTGTCTTCTGGTTTTGTGACTGTTTCCTTTGCTGTGCAGAAGCTTTTTATCTTGATGAAGTCCCAGTAGTTCATTTTTGCCTTTGTTTCCCTTGCCTTTGGAGACACGTCTAGCAAGAAGTTGCTGCGGCTGAGGTCACAGAGGTTGCTGTGTTCTCCTCTGGGATATTAATGGATTCCTATCTCACATTTAGGTCTTTCATCCATTTTGAGTCTATTTTTGTGTGTGGTGTAAGGAAGTGGTCCAGTTTCATTCTTCTGCATGTGGCTGTCCAATTTTCCCAATGCCATTTGTTGAAGAGACTGTCTTATTTCCATTGGATATTCTTTCCTGCTTTGTTGAAGATTAGTTGACCATAGAGTTTGGGAAAATTCCCCTGGGAAGCCATCCAGCCCTGAATGCTTGTTTGTTGGGAGATTTTGATTACTGCTTCAATTTCCTTGCTGGTTATGGGTCTGCTCAGGTTTTCTATTTCTTTTGGTTCAGTTGTGGTAGTTTATACATCTCTAGGCATGCATCCATTTCTTCCATATTGCCTAATTTGCTGGCATATAGTTGCTCATAATATGTTCTTGTAATTGTTTGTATTTCTTTGGTGTTGGTTGTGATCTCTCCTCTTTCATTCATGATTTTATTTATTTGGGTCCTTTCTCTTTTCTTTTTGGTAAGTCTGGCCAGGGGTTTATCAATCTTAATTCTTTCAAAGAACGAGCTCCTAATTTTGTTAATCTGTTCTGTTCTTTTGGTTTCTATTTCATTGATTTCTGCTCTAATCTCTATTAATTCTCTTCTCCTGCTGGATTTAGGCTCCTTTAGGTGTAGAGTTAGGTTGTGTATTTGAGACCTTTCTTTTTTCTTGAGAAAGGCTTGTATTGCTATGTACTTCCCTCTTTAGGACCAACTTTGCTGCATCCCAAAGATTCTGCACAGTTGGGTTTTCATTTACATTTGTTTCCATGAATTTTTTAAATTCTTCTTTAATTTCCTGGTTGACCCATTCATTCTTTAGTAGAATGCCTTTAGCCTCCATGTATTTGAATTCTTTCCAAATTTCCTCTTGTGGTTGAGTTCCACTTTTAAAGCATTGTGGTCCGAAAATATGCAGGGAATGATCCCAATCTTCTGGTACCGGTTGAGACCTGATTTGTGACCCAGCATGTGATCTGTTCTGGAGAATGTTCCATGTGTACTCAGGAAGAATGTGTATTCTGTTGCTTTAGGATGGCGTGCTCTGAATATATCTGTGAAGTCCATGTGGTCCAGTGTATTATTCAAAGTTTCATTGTTTCATTGTTGATCTTCTGCTTAGAAAGATGATCTGTCCATTGCAGTGAGTGGGGTATTAAGGTCCCCTACTATGATTGTATTATTACCGATGTGTTTCTTTAATTTTGTTATTAATTGGCTGCTCCCATTTTAGGGGCATAAATATTTACAATTGTTAGATCCTCTTGTTGGATAGATCCTTTAATTATGATAAAGTGTCCTTCCTTATCTCTTATTATAGTCTTTGATTTAAAATCTAATTTGTCTGAAATAAGGATTGCCACCCCAGCTTTCTTTTGAGGTCCATTAGCATGATACATGGTTTTCTACCTCCTTACTTTCAATCTGGAGGTGCCTTTGGGTCTATAATGAGTCTCTTGAAGACAGCATATTGATGGATCTTGCTTTTTTTATCCAATCTGATAGCCTGTGTCTTTTGATTGGGGCATTTAGCCCATTTATATTCAGAGTAACTATTGAAAGATAGGAATTTAGTGCCATTGTATTACCTGTAAAGTCACTGTTTCTGTATATTGTCTCTGTTCCTTTCTGATCTGTGTTACTTCTGGGCTCTCTCTTTGCTTTTAAAGGATCCATTTTAATATTTCTCATAGGGCTGGTTTGTGATCACAAATTCTTTTAGTTTCTGTTTGTCCTGGAAGGTTTTTATCACTCTTTTTATTTTGAATGACATCCTGGCTGGATAAAGTATTCTTGGTTGCCTATTTTTCTCATTTAGCACCCTGAATATATCATGCCAGTCCTTTCTGGCACACCAGGTCTCTGTGGATAGGTGTGCTGCCAATCTAATGTTTCTACCCTTGTATGTTACAAACCTCTTGTCCCAAGCTGCTTTCAGGATTTTCTCTTCGTCTCTGAGATTTGTAATTTGTAATTTGTAACTATTCTTTGTTGGGCTGTTGACCTATTTTTATTGATTTTGAGGGGTGTTCTCTGTGCCTTCTGGACTTGAGTGCCTGTTTCCTTCCTCAGATTCGGGAAGTTCTCCACTGTAATTTGCTCTGATATACCTACTGCTCCCCCTCTCTTTTCTCTTCTGGGATCCCAATTATTTTAATAGTATTTTGCTTTATATCACTTATCTCTCAGATTCTCCCCTCGTGATCCAGTAGTTGTTTATCTGTCTTTTTCTCAGCTTCTTTATTCTCGATTATTTTGTCTTCTATATCACAATTCTCTCTTCTGCCTCATTTATTCCTGCAGTTGGAGCCTCCATTTTTTATTGCATCTCATTAGTAGACTTTTTTATTTTGACTTGATTAGATTTTAGTTCTTTTATTTCTCTAGGAAGGGATTCTCTAGTGTCTTCTGTGCTTTTTCCAAGCCCAGCTAGTATCTATATAATCATTATTCTGAACTCTAGTTCAGACATCTTACTTATATCCATACTGATTAGGTTCCTGGCAGTCAGTACTGCCTCTTGTTCTCTTTTTTGGAGTGAGTTTTTCCCTCTTGTCATTCTTGCAGAAAGTGTCACTTTTCCATTTGTAGATTTGCAGTTATTCTTAGATCTCTGGTTGAGTTCACAGGTGTTCAGAATCATTTAATAGTTATATCTAGCTGAATTCCTGGGACCAGACAAAACTAAGGTCTCTTACTCCTCCACCATCTTGGACTTCTCAATTATTTGGTATTTTAAAAAGTTTATATTTGATTATCTTATGTTTTTAGTAAGACTTTGCATTAGAAGAAATCTCTTTTGATCTAGTTAACATTTTCTCATATGATATATTTATAGGTCACATTTCAGAACACATGTTAATAATTTTCTTGGACAAAACAATCTGTAAAGTACAAGGCTATTTTAGCAAAAGTACATGTGTAAATTTTTAAATTTATGGGTAAACATTTAGTATTTTGAGATAGTATTTTAAAATCAGTCTTATGTATCTTTGAAGTTGTTACTGTTAGCACCTAATATATATTCCTGGTAAATCAAACATTTAATTATTAGTTATTTTCTACTTATATCATTTAGTGTTTTATAACCTTTTGCATTTGAAGTATGTGTGACGTGGTAGTATAATTGATTTTGAATTGGTTCTGATAAATTTGTTTATAGATAGTACTACCTTTATTTTTTTTTATTAATATGTTCTGGAATTTTAAAACCATTTTTATTGTCTTTTTACATACTAAAAACAGCGGGTTCTCAGTGAAATATACTCTTCTAGTAAAGGTTCTGATTTATAGTCAAAATGGACATATAGCAACAATTTGCCATATATAAAGGATTTAAAGTTGATATTTTTAAATTTATTACTTACAGTGATTCTGAAGATGGGGAGAAGGAAAATGAAAAATCTAAAACTTCAGATTCTTCTAGCACTGATTCTAGTTCAGAAGAAGAAAGTTCTTCAGATTCTGAATCAGTATCAGAATCTGAAAGTGAACCTGAATCCAGAAAAGTCGCTAAGGTAAGAGATTGCACATTGCTGTAATTGAAAGGAAGTGTCCTCATAGCCTTTTTCCAATTAAGAATAAATACTTTTGAAAATTAGTGTTTTGGGGGTGCCTGGGTGGCTCAGTCGGTTAAGCATCTGCCTTTGGCCCAGGTCATGATCCCAGGGTCCTGGGATGGAGCCCCGCATCAGGCTCCCTGCTTAGCAGGGAGTGTGCTTCTCACTCTCCCTCTGCCTCTCCCCACCCCACCCCCCACCTCGTGCTCTCTCTGTCTCTCCGATAAGTAAATGAAATCTTTAAAAAGAAAAAGAAAATTAGTATTTTGTTGAAAATCAAGAAATTGAGAAATTTAACATTGTCACTGACAACTAAAATAAATACCATCTTCATTTATCTGGGTTTTTTTTAATTAGATAATTAATTGCTTCCTCTTTACCTCAACCCCTCAGAGAAGTTAGAAACGTTTTTTTTTTTTAGGATTTATTTATTTATTTTAAAGAGAAAGAAGAAGAGCGTGGCAGGGAGGGGCAGAGGGAGAAGAGAATCCCAAGCAGAGTCAGCGCTGAGTGCAGAGCCTGACAGGTCTAGATCCCACGACCCCCAGGATCATGTCGGGATCCAAAACCAAGAGTCAGTCACAGCCCATGCCCCAGAAACTTTTTTTAACCTCATCTTTTGCCAATGAAATTACAGAGCTCAGTGTTACCAGTTATGGCCCTTTTTGTTCTGAGCTAGCATGTGACAGTGGAGGCTTTCATGAAAGGGGAAGTAAAAGGAAGTCACAAATAATACTGAGCAAGGTAATATAAATGTATATACATTATAAGAAATTGAGACGAATAATGCTTTTTAAAAATAGGTGTTGGGGTAAGAGAATATTTTTAAAGGCATAACTAAAGGATATAGATTATTTAACTAGTTAATAAAAATTAAGTAGCCATGTATTTAAAAACAAATGCAACAGTCACTTATGTAATAGAATGATAATGCTTTCTGATGTCATATTTGTAACACTGAAACTTGTCTGCCTAGCAGCGAAAAATAAAAGTATAAGTTGAAAAAATGTAGTTATTAATATAAAATTCAGACCTGTTGTATATCTTTCTGATCTTTAACTGTTACTCCTTTCCTATAAATAGATCATGTGGGTCCTAGACTTCAAATGCAGTAGTTTTTATAAATAAACTGTTTATCCCATATGTTGAAAATGTGGTCAAACTTTGCCTTTTAGTGAATTCAGTTTTTTAACCTAATACCTTTCTCATTTATTTTTTCTATTAACTTGAATTTCTTTAATAAGTCATCTGAGTAGCCAAGGATAAAAATAAATTCATTGAAGTAGATAATTGCCTTCCCCCATCCAGAGATGTATTATTAAAGAATAAGCATATTTTTTAAAAAAAGAATAAGCATATTTAAAAACTGGCTAGTTTTTGTCTTACCTTATTACAAATATTCTTGCATATAGTGATACCTATTTTAAACATGAATTTATATTTAAAACTTGTATCTGTTTATGGTATATAATCTAAGATTTCTGTTTCCCAAAATTCACATAAAATCTTAATGATTTTTATGTTTATTACTCTGGCCTCATACACAGATTTATCACATAGTGAGTTTGATGTTCTCTCATTTCCTACTTAAATTATATCAAATTATTCATTTCCTGTGTATATATTTTAAAAATTTAATATGTTATTTAAGATAAAAGAGCTTTAGAGATTGACAATAAGTACAACCCAGAATAAGAAATCAGTGTTTTAGAAAATGAGCAAACAAGAAATCAATGAATGTCAACTGGGTAGAATTGAAGTGTATTATTCTTAAGAAGTTTTATAGAAGTTATAAAATTGTAGACTTTAATGCCTACATAGTATTAGAAGCAAAGGTTTTAGGACCCCATTAAATGCCACAGAGGTATCCTAGGTTAGCAATTCAGTTTGTTTCTTTGTCAAATACTTTCAGTGATCAATGTCTTAATTGAAAATATTTTCCTGTAGAACTTCAGTATAAAATTTTAAAGTATTGTAGTAAGCTAAGACTCTTAAAATTTGGATTTTACTCACATTCTTGATAGTTTTATGTCCATGTGTTTTGTGTAGATGGCTTATTTTCTCCATATTATAATGCCTTTTCCTGTCTGTAATAGATAGGATTGTTTGTTTTAATTTATCACTTGGAATATTCTCTACCTTGGAGCCACCATAACTATTTTTTACTATTCCTTTCTGAGTGATTTGGAATAAACCATGCAATTACATGTATACCAGTATTCTAATAATGGGCAACTCTGTAATTGTAGAAATTCTCCTTATGGCAAGTGTTGTGGCTTCTGCTCTAGATTATGAGTAATGAAGGCAGATGGTGGCTGCTTTACCTTAATTTAGCATGTCAGTATGTTAGTGCTGAAAATTCATATGCCTTAAATCTGCAGCCAAACCAAGTCTATATTTTCACTGTTTCTCTTCTTTTTCTTTCACTTGGATAGTGTGTTTTGGGGATATTGAGCATGAAAATGAGGCCTTGGAGGTACTTTGAATATATAGCTTTGAAAACAGTTTATTTTATGGTGTCCTATGAGATAGGTATAGTGTTCTACTTTTTGGAAGATAATATCTTTATGCTTCAGTTTCCTCATCTATAAAGTAGAAATGCTAATACCTACTCTACTACTTTCAAGTGCTATTATAAAAAAATATGAAAGATCAATGTAAAGCACTATATAAATATAAAACAGCAGTGTTAACATTTTTTAACTTGAGTGTTAATTCCCTGAGAGACCAACAGTAGTAGAGTTATAGAACACCAATGCAGAGAGGAACTGAAATTTTTTCTTAACTCTTAATATCTCCTGTGTTTTTCTGACTGTTTTTATACCATTCAAGTTATAAGTTCATGTCCAAGTATGACCCCTTTCTGCAGAGGACTGAGCTACCATCCACTGTGGGTGTCTCCTACCTCTCTCTGCTCTCTAAAACACAATCTCTATTTATCCTCCTTTTCCTTTGAATGTAGCTCTAAGTAAGCGATTTCCTATCCACTTAGCCAAGAAAAAGTCTTATTTCCTTTTGGCCTTGTTAATAATCATCTGCCTCCTTTGCACCTTCAATCTCTTTCTCCACTAATTTCCTCCTCTGCCAATTGTCTTTCCCAGTATTTGGGGGGTGAGGAGCAGGGAGGGGGAAAGAGACAGAAATAGAGAGTGTGTGAGAGTAAGAGTTTAGAAAAATAATCTAGATAGTCTTTGTCCACAATCTCTTAACCCAGTTATTTCTTAGTCCCTTTAAAATTGGTTTCCACTCTGGGGCGCCTGGGTGGCTCAGTTGGTTAAGCAACTGCCTTCGGCTCAGGTCATGATCCTGGAGTCCTGGGATCGAGTCCCGCATCAGGCTCCCTGCTCAGTGGGGGGTCTGCTTCTCCCTCTGACCCTCTTCCCTCTCGTGCTCTCTGTCTCTCATTCTCTCTCTCAAATAAATAAAATCTTAAAAAAAAAAAAATTGGTTTCCACTCTTACCACTTCCTACAGATACTGCTCTCTGAAAAGTCAGCCATATTTCCCCAAACCCAGTGACCTTCTCTTGGTTATTATCCTTCTTGATCTTCTTATGTGACTATCCCCCTACTACTTGAAACCCCTTACATCCCCTTTCTTCTGACTTCTTTGACCTTTCAGTCCTTTTATTGCTTCACTTTTTAAGCCCTCTGACATCCAAGTGTGAACATGGCCCCCAAGTTAGTGCTTGATACACAACATCTTTTCAGAAATATTAATCGAGGGGCGCCTGGGTGGCTCAGTTGGTTAAGCGACTGCCTTCGGCTCAGGTCATGATCCTGGAGTCCCGGGATCGAGTCCCACATCGGGCTCCCTGCTCAGCAGGGAGTCTGCTTCTCCCTCTGACCCTCCTCCCTCTCATGGTCTCTGTCTCTCATTCTCTCTCTCTCAAATAAATAAATAAAATCTTTAAAAAAAATAAAATAAAAAAATATTAATCGATGTGAATCAATTTATTTTTTAGCCTTTTTCTCTACATTTTTTCCTGTTGTGAGACTCATTCACTCCCGTGGCTTTCGCTAAAATATTTATGTGAAATATTTCTATAAAAACATCTCTAAATCCCTATAACACCTCTAACTTTTCTTTCCAAATTCAAACCAATATCTTAGACCTCTTAGGAGCTACTGATTTTTCAAACCTGATACAGCCAGAAGAAGAGTTGTTCTACCATTTGGTGCTAGCATTCTTTCTATTCTCCCAGATCTCCCCAGAATGATCTTTGACTCCTCCTTTATCCTGTATGTTTACAAAGTTGCCAAGTCTTAGAGATTCTCTGTATTATTTCTCATATCTGTTTCTTTTTTTCCCTACTACCAGCATACTAGATCACCTCTTCATTACCTCACTCTTAGACCGTTGCCATTGGTCATCCTCAGATCCCCAACTCCAGTCCTTCTGTACACTTGCCAGATTAATGTTAAATTTACCCTTGGCTTAGTCGTTAAGCATCTGCCTTCGGCTCGGGTCATGATCCCGGGGTTCTGGGATCGAGCCCCGCGTCGGGCTCCCTGCTCAGCGGGAAGCCTGCTTCTCCCTCTCCCACTCCCCCTGCTTGTGTTCCCTCTCTCGCTGTGTCTCTCTCTGTCAAATAAAGAAAAAAAAATGTTAAATTTACCCATAATGATGCCCCATTATCATCTTAGTTCAGTAAAAAATCTGCAGGCTAGCATGCCCAAACCTACCTTTCTGGTCTTGATTCCCTTAGTGGTCCCTGTGTTCTAATCCCAGTGGACTATATATTTGTAGTTCTCTTAACATGCTATATGCTTTCCCATTGGAGGAACTGGAGTCTCTCCAGTCTCTCCCAGTTGAGAATGACTGAGTGGAATAAAAAATGTTACTGATGAGAAGGTATTACTCATGTGAATGGTGTAAAGACAGTCAAAAGAGGGAGAATCACTGTTGAATTGTTTGTGTTCTTGAAGTGTGTGTCATTAAACACCATGCCCCAGCATAACCATAAAACAAAACTATATACGGTCATACATTCTGGTGGTTATGTTTGTTTGTGTTATTGATTGGATGATGTCCTCATTTTAGATCAGATATTGTCAGTAATTACCAAAGAAGATTATCTTGCTCTTCAGTGACATTTTTTTAGATGGGCAAGCATATTTTTGTTAGTAGGTGTTCTTTTCTGAAATATATTTGATAGAAAAATATTTTAAGTCTAATCCTTCTTATGAAATAGTTCTTTTGCCCCAAATAATACCTATAACAAAATTACTTTTCATAGTTCCATATTTTAAGTGCTTTCCCATAGTTTACACAATGTAAAGGGAACCATTTTTTTCTAACACAGAAGAGTGAAAAGGAAAATCAATAATGTAGACCACGTTGTATCAGGAAGAGATTCACATTTATATCACTTTATCCTATATTTTACCAATATAATTAAGTTATATTCTGCTTGTAATTAAAATTATGTGTTGAACAGATGGTTACAATATTATTTAAAATAATGTTTTTTAGAAAGTTACCAGACTTTTGAGTTGTTTTAATTGAATCTAGGCTTTGATGTTTTTAAAACTAGGCAGTGTTCTTTCCACTATCACCTTGTTAGTCCATTCTTCATGCCTTTACTGTGATACAATAGTTCTGATTTTATCTTCAGTGTCTGTGTACCAGCTGCCAAAGATTTAAATAATCTTTGATTTAAATGATAAAAATTTTAAACCATGATTATAATTTATTATGCTTAACTTCTATGCATTTTCTTTGTAAATATTAGCAACATTTTAATTATATGAAGTGTGTGTAAAGCGTAATTTGTCAATGGAAATAAACATATATAACATACTTGCACTTAACATTTCATATTAAGAGCATTTTCTAGGGCACCTGGGTGGCTCAGTCGTTAAGCTTCTGTCTTCGGCTCAGGTCATGATCCCAGGGTCCTGGGATCGAGCCCTGCATCGGGCTCCCTGCTCAGTGGGAAGCCTGCTTCTCCCTCTCCCACTCCCCCTGCTTGTGTTCCTGCTCTCGCTATCTCTCTCTCTGTCAAATAAATAAATAAAATCTTTAAAAAAAAAAAAAAGCATTTTCTATTTGAATCAAAGTTAAGATTAATATATGTACTAGATGTGAAGAAAAACAGTACTACCTATATATACATAGCAGTGTTTGAGATGCTGTCAGTAATCTTTATCACAGGTTACATGGATTTCTTAAGACTTTACTAGTCTGTTTTGGGGGGGGGGATTAAATCTCTTTAATGCTCTATAGACCAGTTACTGTTACTGTGACTGGTGTCTGTCCAGACATTAGTAAATGTTAAGATACACCTTAGTAAAAGATCTGCCCTGTGAAAGACTGTTGGGTATGAAATAAAATTGGCATGTGCTATGAAACAGATAATGGATAAGAGTGAAAGAAACTATTTTCTGATTGGTTTTCTGCCCTATTTGAGAAATAGAAAACAAGTTTTACTTGTATTTTTACAAGTATTTATGTATGTTGCTATTACATAATTTCTGTGCTTATTGTAGAGTATTGGTTTTTTACTCTGACAGTTCAAAGCCTTGCCTCTTTCAATTTATGTCGTTCCCAATTTAGTTTATATTTTAAGTTCTCCAGAACAGAAATATCATTTCACTTCAGTTGAGATCTTTAAAATCAACGTGAATGCCATTAAGAAGCTTTCTTATTGAAGTAGGTGTAATCTAATAGGGAGGATTTGTTTAATAGTTTAGACTACTTTTGACTTATAAAGAAGTCTCAATTTATTGGCAACATACTTTTGTTTTAAAGCCCGATGTAAGTGTGAGCCTCAGATTTTTTAAATCAGATTTGTTACATGACTTGAAGGCAAGAGAGTCATTAAATTGTCCTTGGTTGATAATTCTAATTGAAAATATTTCATGCAAATATCTTGCCCTGTGAGGCTAGATATTAGCCTTGAATTTTTGTTGATTTCACAGTACAATATGAGTTTGACAAACTTTACATACCACTTACCTGTTTTATCATTTTAAACTTCAGTCTTCCTTACAATGGTTTCCTCTTTGGAAGCATATTTGGTGCTTGTTGTTTCATAGCTTTTTTCTACTTGCTTTTTTATTTTAATCAGCATGAAATGAACATGCATAATACATAAAAAATCTTTACAGATATATTATTATATATTTTTATTTGTATTATTTGGAGCTTAATAAGTATTTCCAGGATCTTTTATTTATTACTTGAAATGAAATATATTAAGTAGAAATCAGTTTCTTAACCCTGTGACTTGGTATTTTATTTTGAAAATGTTGATATGTTGAGGTGTATAATCGAATACCATAGAAACAAAATGGAGATTTGAGGGTGATGAATTGATAACTAGGTATTTTTGTAGTGAGATTTTAAGATCAGCTACTGTTGTCCTTATAAAAGTCTAATACAGTCACTCAGCTGTTAAAAACCTAATCCTCTATTTAAAAAAATATACAAAAACAAATTGTCTATCTTTCTGCCTGATCTCTTCTCAAGTACTAACACAATGGAAACAGTGGGTGATCTGTCAGTGTGTTTGGTTTGTCAATGATGGTTTTGTATAAATATTGGGAGTGTAAGAAATAAAATTCACACAGTAAAATATGATTTCATCTGCCTTTTCTCTGCAGCTCCATGGCTCATGCTGCGGTGTGAAATTCTCATTTTACACACTTTGCAGGCGGAGCACATGAATTATGCATTGAGCAAGAAAAATCTCCTGCCTCAAGTCCTATATGCATTTACCCAGGTTCTGTCTCTATTACCAAGATGAATTGCAAATGGAGAAATGTTTGATGAAATAGGGCTCTTAACTTCTTTGTTTAGAATTCAGATTTTTATTTTTATAGTAGATCCTTTAAGTATGAAAATGTTTTGAACTTACTATGGATTTTTTAAAATGAAAAATGAAATATAAGAGAGGAATGCCAAACACATCACGAAGCTTTTTATAGCCTTGATTTGGAATGCAGGGCTTTTTCAATTCAGTAGAAATGACCGTTATCTATTGCTAATGTTGTATTTCAGTCACCGGTTATTTGCTCTTCTCAGAAAGTCAATGAAATTCTGTCGTTTTGAGAGCCTTTTTTCTTTCTGTTTTAGACTTCTAATAAGAGATTATGTCAATTTTACATGCAGCTCTGTCCTGTGTTGTATGTGACCTGATGTGTATTTAATAGATATTGTTACACACTCTTAGCTGTGAAGTAGAAAATAAGGTATAGACTTGTTTCCAGCTTTAACTTTATCTTGATTTGATAGGTTTCTAATTTTTCAGGTGGGAAGGTTACAGTTGCATAAAAACAGTCATGCACCATCGTAGCTTATAGGACGTTATACCCATTGTGCTCAGCATAGTATTTTGATAAGTCACATGGTGTTAAGCTCTTTTTGTTATGTTCTTTCTTCACAGGAATGATATTCTAGTTGAAATGGCATTTTCATTCTGAACCTCTTTCTGCTATTGCCACTTTTAAATTCCAGCTTCAAAACTAACATTTCTTCTATATTTTTACCCAACCCTAGAAATTGTTTTTCATTTTAGGTGTGGAAAGAGGAACAAATATTGTTTGCTTTGTTTTTAAAGAATGAGTGAAAATTAAAACCCATCTAGATAATTTGAAGTTTTCAGTGGGAGAAATAAGTATTCTCATGAAGAAAATCAGTAGTTAGTTAGTGTTGTAATGTGTATTATTGTATTAGACTTGAAAATAATTTGTTTTTAGTTTTGGTGTAAGGAAAAAAACTAGCAGAACTTAAGATCATTTTAAAATGTTACCTCATATGTAATTTGATGTATAACTCTTATTCATGTATTTGCACTGTCATAAGAGCTCTGACATGCTGTAGACTCTAAATGATGGTAAGGTACCTTTTGCTTTAGTGAGACCTTTCTGTGGTTAGAGGAATACTTCAAAAATACTTGTAATAATATGTAGAGATAAGCTGTAAACTCCTTTATTAGATTATAAGTTACCTGAAGGCAGGAACTATACCTTGGCTGTATTACTTCCTTTGGTTAGCACCGAATCTGATACGTATTAAGTCTATGCATGTCTACTGGATGAATGAAGGATTGAATAAATGAACAAAAACGTTTTAGCAAAAACTTAAGTTTGGGCCTTTAATTTGAGAAGATTTAATATAAAAAGTATAAATTATAAAGATAAGTAACTTTGATCCAAATACATCTTTTTTTTTTTTTTTAAGATTTTATTTATTTGACAGAGAGAGCCAGAGAGCACAAGCAGAGGGAATAGCAGAGGGAGAGGGAGAAGAAGGCTCTGCACTGAGCAGAAAGCCCGACGCAGGGCTCGATCCCAGGCCCTTGGGATCACGACCTGAGCTGAAGGCAGATGCTTAACCATCTGAGCCACCCAGGCACCCCGATCCAAATACATCTATTTAGCACCCTAATCTTTGTCGATCTTTGTTTATAATGCTACTCACTACTGTACTTAATTTGTCACATCTTTTCTGAATCTCTGACCAAACTGAATACCTCAGGCTTAGGGATACTGTTTTCTAGTTCATGGTTATCCACATTTTAAAAGTACAGTAGATCTAATAAGCAAATCTGAGGTAGAGAAAACCCTAAATATGTGCAGATATGTTTTGAAATACTCTCCCCAAAGGAAAACAGTAAAGAAAGTAAATGAATACTTTTCACCCCTTAAGAGCAAGAGCCTGAAAATGTCATTTGTAGATTTTAATGAATGCCTTTGGCTAAAGAAGTCTGATGCAACACACTTTTGAAATATAAAATACCTAGTACAGTGCCTGTCACAAACTATATCTCAGAAAAGCTAATCTATCACAGGCCTCTTGACAATTTCAGAGCCAAGCTAATTATATTGTTTGAGCAATTCTTTTTCTATTCTTTTCTTTTTTAAGAATTTATTTATTTGAGGGAGAGCGAGAGTGTGCGAGAGAGCAGGAGTCGTTGGGGGTGGGATGGGGAGATAGAAACAGACTCCCCCTGAGCAGGGAGCCCACCACGGGGCTCAGTCCTGAGACTCCAGGATCATGACCTGAGCCAAAGGCAGACGCTTAACCGACTGAGCCACCCAGGCACCCCGAGCAATTCTTTTTCTTAAACCATCTTGCTTAAAAATTATTTTCAAGGTGTTTGTAGGCTTTCTACCAAAGAACCATTTTTCATTTTTGTATTAGGAAAAGTTCTCAGATCACAAAATAGCTGTTTACATTTAAATTTTCTTCTGATGGACCTTTATAATCTTTAAATAAAATATTTTAAGATAACAGTTTGCACAGTGGAGAAGAAATACTGTATGCTATCACTAAAATAAAAATTTTGATTAAAAAATACAGTATGGGGCGCCTGGGTGGCTCAGTCGTTAAGCTTCTGCCTTCGGCTCAGGTCATGATCCCAGGGTCCTGGGATCGAGCCCCGCATCGGGCTCCCTGCTCGGCCAGGAGCCTGCTTCTCCCTCTCCCACTCCCCCTGCTTGTGTTCCCTCTCTCGCTGTGTCTCTCTGTCAAAAAATAAATAAAATCTTAAAAAAAAAAAAAAATACAGTATATATAACCATACAGAAAGCTTAATTTGATTTTTTTTTCTTGGAGGAAAAAATGTTTGTTTTGAAACATTGAGAACTACTTGATTTTTTTTTTAATAGCCTGTGCAATAAATTAAATATTTCTTATTTATAGGAGAAAGAAAAAAAAAAACAAAGCAAGATAGAAATCCTCTTACCAAAGATGTTTCACTTCTAGATCTAGATGATTGTAAGTATTGAAATTTAAATTTTTCCTTCTCTTTTTAGTAGTAGTTTTTTGTTCATATGTTTTTTGAGAGAGAGCGCACGCACTTGCATGCACAGGGGAAGGGGATAGGTGGGGAGGAACAGAGGGAGAGAGAGAATCTTAAGCACACACTCCTCACCCAGCACAGAGCCCAATATAGGGCTCAATCTCACGAGCCTGAGATCATGACCTGAGCCAAAATTGAGAGTCAGACACTTAACTGACTGAACACCCAGGTGCCCCAGTTGTAGTATTTTTTATTTTTATAGTACCTTTTATTTACATGTCTCAAAATATGTCAACTTCTATTACGAAAGGTTTATAGATGAAAAAGGCAAGAAAGTTTTAGAAATTAGTTCTGTTAGTATCTTTTCTTTCATCTAGTCAGGTTATCAGTTTTTTATCAAATGAATAAATATAACTGGTCAGATGAAAGTACACCAAATTCATTTTAAGATCTTTTGCTTTAATAATTTATACTTGTTTCAGTAAATAATTAGCCATATCTCGGCAACTTCTCCATTGTTAATTGTTGATTATGGAGATTGAAACATTTAACTTAAGGAGGTGGGGAATTAGGAAAATAATTGGAAATGTAAAGGACACTACCATGTTGTACTTGCCACACTTTTGGTAGGATCAGAAATGGATGCAAAGCTTTTGAATGCTAGTGTGGCTGTATTTGTCAATATTTTAACTACAAAAAATCTTTCTCTTAGCAAATCCACTTATAAGAATTTAGAATCCTACACATATACTTATCCAAGTGTACAAAGGTATATTCATCATCTCCTTTTAAATACTTATGCATTGTGAAAAAGTTAATGGAACTAACTTTATTGGGAGTTTTGCACAGAAAAAGAGTAACAAGTAAAATATCATAAATATTAAGCTACTGTCATTTTGCAATTTAATTTTTCCATACTAGAGGTGAGTTATGGTTTTAGATTATCTCAATCTGTCATAAGTACAACTGTTCTATTTATATTGTTTACCTGGCCTGTCTTCAATTGTCATGGCAAATTCTTAATATAGAGAAACTACAGGAAATACTTAACAACAAGAAATTAAACATAAAATTGGACCCTATGAACAATTAGAAGAAGTGGATTCCAAGAAACACACAACCTTCTAAGACTAAATCATGAAGAAATTGAAAATCTGAGTAGACTGATTACAAGTAATGAAATTGAATCAGTAATTTTAAAACTCCCCCAAAAGTGAAAGTCCAGAACCAGGCAGCTTCATGGGTAAATTCTACCAAACATTTCAACAAGAGTTAGTACCTATCCTTCTCAAATTACTCCAAAAAATTGAAAAGGAAGGAATGCTACCAAACTTATTTTGCAAGGCCAGCATTACCTTTATACCAAAACCAGACAGAGATACCCTAAATACAAAAATTATGGGCCAGTATCCATAATGAACATACATGCAAAAATTCTCAACAAAATATTAGCAGACTCAGTTCAATAATACATTAAAAGGATCATATACCGCGATAAAGCAGGATTTATTCCAGGGATGCAAGGATGGTTCTACATCTGCAGATAGTTCCACATGATACACCACATTAACAAAAAGGATAAAAATCATACAATCATCTCAGTAGATGGAGAAAAAGCATTTGACAAAATTCAGCATCCACTTATTAAAAATTCTCAACAGAATGGGTATAGAAGGAATGTACCCCAACATAAAAGCTGTATATGACAAACCTACTGCTGACATCATATGCAACTTTGGAAAAGCTTAAAACTTTTCCTCTAAGATCAAGAATGCCCACTCTTGCCATTTTTATTCATCATTGTACTGGTAGCCTCAGCAATCAGGCAAGAAAAAGAAATAGAAATCATCCAAATTTGAAAGGAAAAAGTGAAACTATTTGCAGATGATAGGATACTATATATATAGAAAACCCAGAGACTCCACCAAAAAAAACTATTAGAACTAATGAATTTAGTAAAATCACTGGATATGAAATTAACACACAGAAATTCATTGGATTTTTCTACATTAATAGTGAGCTATCTGAAAGAATTTAAGAGAGCAGTCCCGTTTGTAAGTGTATCAAAAATAATAAAATACCTAGGAATAAATTTAACCCAGGAATTGAAAGACCTGTACTCTGAAAACTGTAAGACATTGGTGAAAGCAATTGAAGACGACACAAATAAAAGATATACCACACTTATGGATTGGAAGAATTTCATATTGTTAAAATGTCCATACCACCAAAAGTAATATACTGACTCAGTAAACTCCCTATCAAAATACCAATGACATTTTTCACAGAACTAGAACAAAGAATCCTAAACTTTGTATGAAACCACTAAAGATTCCAAATGGCCAAAGCAGTCTTGAAAAAGAACAAAGCTGGGTGCCTGGGTGGCTCAGATGGTTAAGCGTCTGCCTTCGGCTCAGGTCATGATCCCAGGGTCCTGGGATCGAGTCCCGCATCGGGCTCCCTGCTCCTTGGGAGCCTGCTTCTCCCTCTGCCTCTCTCTCTCTGTGTCTCTCATGAATAAATAAATAAAATCTTAAAAAAAAAAAAAAAGAAAAAAAGAACAAAGCTGATGTCCATCAACAAATGAATGGATAAAGAACATGTATACACACACACACACAGAGGACTATTACTCGGCCATCAAAAAGCATGAAATCTTGCCATTTGCAACAATGCAGATGGAACTAGAGGGTATTACACTAAGTGAAATAAATCGATCAGAGAAAGACAAATACCATATGATTTCACTTTTATGTGGAATTTAAGAAACAAAACAGATGAACATAGGAGAAAGGAAGGACATAGAGGAAGGGAAGGAAAAGTAAAATCAGATAAAAACAGAGAGTGCGGCAAACCATAAGAGACTCTTAACTCTAGGAAACAAACTGAGGGTTGCTGGAGAGGAGATGGGAGGGTGGGGTAATTGGGTGATGGGCATTAAGGAGGGCACTTGATGTAATCAGCACTGGGTGTTACATGCAACTGATGAATCACTAAATTCTTCCCTTGAAACTAATAATCTATATGTTAACTAAATTGAATTTAAATAAAAAATTATACTCTCTAGTATACCAGGTACTATACTCCCTGGTTTCAAACTATACTACAAAGCTATATTAATCAAAACAGTGTGATACTGGTACAAAAGCAGAGACATAGATCAGGAGAATAAAATACAGAGCCCAAAAATAAACCCACGCATATATGGCCAATTAATCTAAGACAAAGAAGCCATGAATATACAATGGGGAAGGACAATCTCTTCAATAAATGATGTTGGGAAAACTGGATAGCTACATGCTAAAGAATAAAACTGGACCACTATCTTATACCATATACAAAGTAAATTCAAAATCAATTTAAGACTTGAATGTAAGACCTGAAACCATAAAACTCCTAGAAGAAAACATAGGCAGTAAGCTCTTTGACACCAGTCTTAGTACTTTTTTGGACCAGTCTCCTCAGACAAGGGCAACAAAAGCTAAAGTAAACAAATGAGATTACATCAAACAAAAAAGCTTTTGCACAGAAACTATCAACCAAATGAAAAGACATCCTATTGAGTGGAAGAAGACGTTTGCAAAACATGCATCCAATGAGGGGTTAATATCTAAAATACATAAAGAACTTATCCAACTTAGTGTTAAAAGAAACAAACAACCTGATTGGAGCACCTGGGTGGCTCAGTCGGTTAAGCGTCCCAACTCTTGGTTTCACCTCAGGGTCATGATCTCATGGGTCATGAGATTGAGCCCCACCTCAGGCTCCATGCTCATCGAGGAGTCTGCTTGAAGATTCTCTCCCTTCCCCCCCACTCACGTGCACATTCTCTCTCTAAAATAAATAAATAAATAAATAAATCTTAAAAAAAAAAAAAAACAACCCTGATTTAAAAATGGGCAGAGAACGTGTATAGACATTTTTCCAAAGAAGTCACACAGATGGCCAACAGACACATGAAAAGGTGTTTATTGTCACTTATTAAAAGCAAATCAAAACTGCAATGAGATAGCACCTCACACCTGTCAGAATGGCTAAAATCAAAAACGCAAGAAACAGCAAGTGTTGGTAAGGATGTGGAGAACAAAGAACCCACA
This sequence comes from Neomonachus schauinslandi, assembly GCF_002201575.2. NCBI lineage: Eukaryota > Metazoa > Chordata > Mammalia > Carnivora > Phocidae > Neomonachus > Neomonachus schauinslandi. Next base: position 56,198,350 of record NC_058409.1, on the reverse strand, counting down.
TGCACTCTTGGTAGGATTCCAAACTGGTACAGCCACTCTGGAAAACAGTATGGAGCTTCCTCAAAAAGTTAAAAATAGAACTGCCCTATGATCCAGCAATCACACTGGTGGGTATTTTACCCAAATAATACAAAAACAGTATTTCAAAGGGATACATGCACCCCTATGATTATAGCTGCATTATTTACCGTAGTCAAGATACAGAAGCAGCTCGAGTGTCCATTGATTGATGAATGGATAAAGAAGATGTGGTATATGTGTACACACACACACACAGGATTATTATTCAGCTATAAAAAAACAAAACTTTGCCATTTGCGACAACACGGATGGAGCTGGAGAGTATAATGCTAAGTGAAAGAAGTCATTCAGAGAAAGACAAATACCATATGATTTCATTCATATGTAGAATTTTAAAAACAAAACAAACCAGCAAAGGGGAAAAAAAAGAGAAACCAAGAAACAGATCCTCAACTAGAGAGAACAAATTGATGGTTACCAGAGGGGAGATGGTTGGGAGGATGGGTGAAATAGGGGATGGGGATTAAGAGTGCACTTGTAGTGATGAGTGCTGGGTGACTAAAATAAAAACTTAAAAAAAAAAGAAATCACTGGTTTCAAGCAAAACAAACAAAAAACCCTGCAATGAAATATTACCTCACACTTATCAGATTAGCTCTTATTAAAGAAACAAAAAACAAGTACTGGTGAGAAAGTAGAGACAATGTTGGTAGAAATGTAAATTGGTACAACCATTATGGAAAACAGTATGAAGGTTCTTCAAAAACTTAAAATTAGATAGCACCTCACACCTGTCAGAATGGCTAAAATCAAAAACGCAAGAAACAGCAAGTGTTGGTAAGGATGTGGAGAACAAAGAACCCACATGCACTCTTGGTAGGATTCCTAGCAATGGTAAATTTGGGTATTTGTCTAAAAATGTATGCACCCCTATGTTCACGACAGCCTTATTTGCATTAGCCAAGCTATGGAAGCAACTGTCCGCTGATAGATAAATGGATATAGAAGATGTGATGTAGTATACACATACGCATATAGGAATATTGCTCAGCTATAAAAAAGAATGAATTCTTGCCATTTGCAATGACATGGAAGGACCTCGGGGATATGCTAAGTGAAATGAATGAGAGGAAGACAAATACTATGTGATTTCACTTATATTTGGAATCTGAAAAGCGAAACAAATGAACAAACACAGAAACAGACTCACAGATGCAGAAAACAAAGTGTTGGTTAGCAGAGTAGGGAGGGTTTGGGAGGGGCAGGTGAAATTAGGTAAAGGGGATTATAAGAGGTACAAACTTAACAGTTATAAATAAGTCATGGGAATGTAAGGTACAGCATAGGGAATATATTCAATAGTAACAGTGTTAAAACAACTTTGTATGGTGACAGATGGTAATTAGAGTTGTGGGATCATTCTGCAATGTATAAACATATCAAATCACTATGATATACACTTGAATAAAATAAAGTTCAAGTCAAATTTGCATCATTTTTTGCTATTGGCAAAGATTTACAAGTTTGCATCATTTACCTATTGATAAAGATTTTAAAGCAATCCCAGTGTTGCTAAGGTTTGGAGAAACAGGCACCCTACATGTGTTTTTGATAGGAATAAAAATAGGTGCAGCTTTTAGAGTCATATTAGCAATATTTGTCAAAACTTAAATTGCACACATCCTTTGATGTAGCAGTTCTTTTCTAGGAATTTATCCTACAGACAAAATAGGAAAATCAGATCCTTACTCCTTTCTTTTTTTAGACCCCTTAATTTAATGGCTTAATTTTACAGTTAAAGTCCATATTTCAAGGTTTCTAAGACCTTTGGGTGATCTGACTCCTGCCTACCTCTTATCCACTGTGTTTCTTTGCATTTCGGAAATATACCAGTCTCATTCCTCTGCATTTCCTGGCAGCTAAGGAAAAATTGAAACCTGTAAAATGATATAATTTTTATTGTTTGCTTCTTTTTAAAAGTATGTTTTTATATGTAGAAGCAAAGGTTTTCTTAAATACTAAGTTTTAAGAATTTAAACAAGTTTTTTTTTTTCAGGTTCACTTCACTTTTATTATGAACAAACACAATTTCAGATCAGTACAACTAAGCTTCAGAGTTGATATTAATAGAAATTATTCCAAAATTATTCTGAGGTCACAAATAATTACGATCCCACATAAAGGGGGAAAAATCCCACCCAAACAAGGAGAAGATATCCTGTGTATTGTTTCCATGGCAATGAGTTTATGCATTCTTAAATTTTGTCTGGCTAGTCTGGATAAGTCTACTTATCCAATGGACTTATTCAGTCTCTCAGAGAGAATCATATCGATTAATGATAGCATCCAGGACGCATGGTTCATGGTGGATACAAATTCACGGTGGATACGGCTACTATAAAAATACTCAGGACTTTTTTTTTAATTGTAAGGAAATTTCATCCTAACTTAAATTTTAACTCAACATAGGGTATATTTCTGTTTGTTAATACCTGAAAACTATTTCTTTAAAAATCTTTTATTCTTTTTTTGTCAGAAATGACACTTGAAGCCTCCCTCTCTTTTTAACATGTCAGTCCTGCAAATACTTGCTTATTGTCTGCTAAGTGTAAGGGTACTTTGCTAGATATCCTTTTTTGTTGTCTGGAACAGATAAATAGGATTTAGTCATTTTATTCCAGGGACTAATATCTAGTCTGGGGCACAGATACCTGAATAGTAGAGGCACAAAGTGTGAATGAATGAGGAGGGAAACAAAAACCAATTAAAAAGCTTGTGGAAGAACTGATCTGAGCTTAATGATAAAGATAAGTGGAGTGTTACGGGAGAAAAGCTTTGTTGACAATGGTTAAGCTTTGTTGACAATAGTTCTTAAGATACTGACTTAATTTATGCTGCTTATTAGCCTATGGTTCTCCATTGTCCATGGTAAAGTTTGTGGATCAAAAACTAAAAAGTCACTGTCCAGTAGTTTGAGTTCTTAGCTCTGAGAATTAGATTAATTTTGAAGGAGGGTCAGAAACATTCCTTAAGTTTTATCTAAGAGGCACATCATAATCCACAGAGGTTATGTATTCCATCTAGCAGGAAAACTTCAAGTACTGAATTTATCTATGTATTCATTTAGAAAACATTTATTGAATGCTTGCTCTGGTACAGGTAATCCGCTACATGCTGGAGATTCTAAATGGATACATTATCCCTACCCAGGGAATTCTGTTTCTCCCATTACAGTTTGAGAGTTCCTTGGGTATTTTATATTTTTGCAAATGAAGAGATCTTTTAGTACTCCATACCATGTGATCTTGATAGGATGATCATAAAGCAACAGTCGTACTCGTTTCTTTTATAAGAAATATAAACCTTTGTAATTATACTATTGGTACAACTAACTCTTTTTAAAATTTTTATCAGCCACCAGTAATCATGCTTCAGATAAGCCTTATGATCTGTGATATCATATTTTTGAATAAATTATAGTAGAGGCAGTGGAGTGGAGTGGCTAAGAGGACAAGGGAGCTGGAGTGTCTTGAGTTTGAATCCCAGTTTTGTTTGTTTGTGTTTTAAGATTTTATTTATTTGAGAGAGAAAGTGCAGAGCGAGAGAGAAAGCACAAGCAGGGGAGACGGGCAGAGGGAGAGGGAGACGGAGACGCAGACTCCCTACCAAGCAAGGAGCCTGACCCGGATCCCAGGACCCTGGGATCAATGCCTAAGCCAAAGGCAGGCACTTAACCGGCTCAGCCACCCAGGTGCCCTTGCGAATCCCAGTCCTTTTAATTACAAAGCTGCGTAACCTTGACAAGTTACTTAATTTCTTTGTGCTTTTGCTTTAATCTATAAAATAGGGATAATAGTAATACTTTTTAGGAGTATTAAATGGATTAAATGAGTTGATAAATGTAAAAGCACTTAAAACTCTGCTGGGCACATGATAAGCATTATATAAGGGTGTTACCTATGATGGAGATGATAACAATGATGCAGCAGCAAGCAATTACATTTAACAAGTTAAATAACTTCATATTAAACTGGTATATATTAAAACTTTTATATATTCTTAAGTTTTGAAGCAAATTTTGATCAGAAGAATAATTGTATAATTATTTTATAATTAAATATATAGTTGACCCTTGAACAAGGTGGGGGGGTAAAGGGGCACTAACAACCACCTGTCACCTTTGACTTGCCAAAAATTTAACTATTAATAGCCTACTGTTAACTGGAAGCCTTACTGATAGTGTAAACAGTCAATTACACGTATTTTATATGTTCTATGTATTATATAGCATATTCTTAAAGAAAAACAAGTGTTATTAAGAAAATCATAAGGAAGAGAAAATACATTTTTAGCATTATACTCTATTGAAAAAAAACCTGGCTATAAGTGGACCCGCACAATTCAAACCTTTATTGGTCAAGGGTCAGCTGTACTTTAGTAAAGAAAAACGTGTTTTGCAGGAAGTTTTAAAAATAAAAAGAAGAAAATGGATTTGTAATCCATATATCTTGGGTTTACTATTTGGCATGCCAGTTCAGATCTTTTCATATGCAAAACCCCTCTGCTCCAAAATGTGATCATACTGGGATACTCTTTTATCATTTACTTCTCTGTTTATCATACACATTCCTTGCCCTGCCATAGATGTTCTTTAACAATTTCATTTTTAATGACTGCATGGTTATCTTTTATATTGTAATAAATTATATTTAACAGGTTTAACAGGTTGGAAATTTAACTTGTTTCCATTTTTTTTGTCTTCATAGTTAGTGAAGCAATACATCATAAGTATATTATTGCATTATCTCCCCAACTGTTTCGTTAAGATAAATCCCCAGGAGTAGAATTGCTGGGACAAAGGCTTTGAAGAATTCAGTTGTCTAAGATTGCCTTTCCCAAAGCTTGTACCAACTTACATAGTTTTAGTGTGAGAGTACTGATTCCTGATTCCTGATACCCTTACTGATGCTGAATTTTGTATTTAAAAATTGCCTTTGCCAAGTCAATGGGTAGAAATGATACCTGGTTTTCATTTGTATGCCAGGTTATTTTTTTTTTAAACTAGTAGAATCATTTTTTTTAGTACATTAATTGAATACTTAAACATTGTCAACTAACCTCAGAATCCAGTTTTGGATAAATTTTCAGTGCAGGCTTTTATCTTGCCAGACCTTTAAACAGATGTGTAGTCATTTTAGTACCAAAGCCTTTTTCTGAAGTGGTATTAAAAGCCTTTCTTTTTTCTTTCTTTTTTTTTTTTTAAGTCAAACTTTGGTGTGAATTTTCCTCTTGCATTTGGTGTCTTTTTCCTCTCTGTGTCTTTAGGCCAAGCCATAGTTGAAATCAGAGGCTTTCTTACTCAGTTTTTTCTCCTTACATGGGCATCTCATATTTTGGATGGATGGATGGATGGATGGACAAATATTTAGAACCTACAAGAAAAGTGACTTGGAAAGGCAACATATTTTTATCCAAGATAAGAGAACCAGTTCCTGGTCCTACCCACAGTGATTCTTCCATTCACTTGTTTTATGATCTTTGCAAGACATAATCTCCCTGTGCCTCAGTTTACAGTGTCTTTAATATAAATGTTTTTTCTACCTCCTCACTGTTGTTTTTAGTCCTTTTCATGTCATGCCTAAATTATTGTATTCCTCCTCACTGCCAGCCCGGCTATTTATTATTCCTTCTTTGGTTTGTCCCTTATACTGATATCCAGCAGTACATATATTGTTCCTCTTTTGGTAGTTTTTAACAACTCCCTTTGGTGTAGAGGATAAATATAACCCCCTTAGTTTTCCACGTTCCCACCTCTCAGCCTTTGTTAACAGTATTTTCTCACCTGCTAAGTCACCAGCTTCTTCCTTTGCTCGTACTTAAAAACTGAGCTTCATTTCTTCCTGTTCATGAAGTCTTCCTTTACCACCATATCCCCATTGATCCTTCCCACCCCACCCCCCACTCCCAACTCCCTGTGACACTTGCCAACTGTACGTTGGTTTTCAACATAGGTCTGAGGAAGCCTGGGGATTTGTAGCAGTGTTTCAGGCATGCTGAAGGAGCAAGGGAGAAAGCAAGGGCTCCATTCCCTCTTCCACCCAGTCTCCACGCTGCTTTGTCTATTGTCTGTGTTGAAGTTTGACTTCCTTTGAAAATTTTCTTCTTTGGGCAATATCGTTTTTTTATTCCTAACTTTATGAATTAATTTTTTAATTTTTTTTCTGCCTAACTACAGGATATTGTGAAACTAAATGAGAAAAAGATGGTTTGAAAAGTCCTGTCAAATTAAGTAAATGTTACTTCCTTTATGGCCTTATTTTGAAGTGAGAGTTTATTGGAAGCTAAAACTTTTTCTACATTTTAATTTTTTTCATTCAACAGTCAAGCAGTTACTAAGCACTAAAAATTAATACATTAGCAGACTAGTAGAAATAAAAAATAAAAAGTCACAGATATGTATTACGAGAGAAGTATGGTTGTAGAAGTGTGTCCAAGTATATCTGTAGAACAAATAAGGCACACAGAAGCTGTGTTTTGGTTGAGTCAGCTTGTGCTTTCCTTCTAAGTGGTGCCTTAATGGGTAGAAGTTGCAAGGTAAACAGGGCAGAGAAGAACCTTCCAGGTAAAGAGAATAGAATATAAAAGGCTCAAAGACATGAAACGAGGTATTGGGAACTATTAATTGGTAGGGCCTGAACATAGGAGTTGCTGATGAAATTGGAGATAGACCTCTGCTACCCAGTATGTTGCCGACTGGCCACAAGTAGCTGCTTACACTTAAATTTAAGTTAATTAAACTATGAAGTGCAATTCTTTAGTCATACTAGCAATATTTCAAGAGTACATTAGGTATATATGCTAGTGGCCACTATATTGGACAGCACAGCTATAGAACATTTCCATCATCACAGAAAGTTCTATTGGACAGTGCCGAGCTAGATCATAAAGAACCTTGTGCCCTTAATTAAGGTGTTGGACTTTCATCTTAGAGGCAGTTGTGAGCCGTTGAAGAGTCTTAAGCAGGGGAGGATGAGATCTATACTTTTTCAAAGGTTTTCAAGTTTTCACATACCTGATCTCATGTACATAGTGGTTTTAGAATCAAAAATTTCTATCTGGTACATAGCTTTTGCTGACAAAGTATAATTAGAAGGGAGTTAGGTAGCCTGGACCCCTGTAATTATTGTAATGAAGAATAAAATAGAGAAAGGACTTAAATAGCCTTTTAAGACTTCTGATTCTGCTTCAAAACTCTTGAAAGCTATTGTTGTTCTTTATATTAGCTGGAAAAAATGTTTCTTTACCTTTTTTTTATTTTAGTGAGGTTACTGGGTGATAAATGTTAGTGATAACATTATGTGATACAAATTTTCAAAAACTATTACTCAAGGTATTTGCATCCTTATTTTGTTATAGGATTTGCCATTATGTTTTGAAAGCTAAGACTAGTAACTGTCATGACTTGATAATAACTAAATCAAGATGTTAAATAGAATTGTCATAGATTTATTAATCAAAGTAATTTAATTAGATTTACTAACAAAATAAAAATGTTGCTTTTAATAATATGAATTAAATTTTCATGCATATTTGCTAATTTGGGCCTTTTCTTACAGTTAACCCAGTATCCACTCCAGTTGCACTTCCCACACCAGCTCTTTCTCCAAGCTTGATAGCTGATCTTGAAGGTTTAAATTTGTCAACTTGTTCATCAGTCATCAGTGTAAGTAATTTTCAAAATATATTAGCTCAGTTTTCATGTGATAACATTGCATCTTTCTTATTAAAATGCAAATAATTGAAGTGGATTCTTAGTCTTGAACAGTTTCTCTTTTAAGCAGGGTCAATTTAGATCTGACCTTTTAATTTTATAAATAGTTTTAAAATTTGCTCTACCGAAACCGTTATCCTCACAATTGACTTCTGCTTATTACCCACATTTAATTACCATGTTTACATTTTTCTCTGGCACTCTTACGTATGTATAATATATAAGCATTCTTTGCCACATTGGGTTCATTTGTATACATAAATTCTCCCATAAAGAATTGTTATCTACATTAATAGACTTAAATTCCCACAATCATTCCATTTCTATTACACTGTTCTTATACCATAGGCTACTAAAAATACCTGACTGTTTTCATTTTAAAATTCAAGATTGTGTTTCTCTTTGCATTATCTTTGTATGTTTACTTACATGCCTCAGTATCTCTAAAAAAATTCTTTAATGTTACTTATGGGGTATGGCTTGAAGTGAGGCAAGAGGCTGGCCTATCTCAAAATAATGCCAAAACCATCAGCCTGTCATAATATCTGAAACTGCAATAACTTTTTTCTGTGTTAGCATATTATATCCACTAACCTTTCACTCTAAATCAGACATGCTGCCTACAATGTATAATCTGGTGTGATATGCTTGACCTCCTGTTAATTTGTTTTCAGAAACCTGACAAAGTAAGAGACAAAATAGTACGTTCTGATGGGAACACAAGGTAGCTTGAATAGATCTGGTGTATCGCTGGTTCCCATGGCTGACAGAGTACATAATTGGTGATCTGAGCTCCTGGGGAGTGTAGAGCTGGTTCTGCCAGAAGTGGAAAAGAGGAGTACCTAATTCTTGTACCTTGTTAGAAAAAATTTCCCCATCAAAGCAGATGTGATATCAGGACCATTTGGTTTAGAATGCACATGTGAAAACTATTAAGCTGAGCATGTTGTTTAAGTTGTAGAATGCAGTTACCTCTAACTGCTCAGAAATGAGTAAGAATGATATCTGGAGTTTTAGTTTGCCATTCTTGTTGCTAAAAGGAAAAGGCACATTGAAAGAGATAGAGGGAAGCAGTGAAAAGAAGCAGTTAAGTCTTTATTATTTAAGTAATAAATATTTCTTGAGCATTTGGGTAGGCTGTAAAGAGAAAGTAGAAATCAAAAAATCTATAGTGAAGCAGTTAGTCCTTGAGGGGAAAGGAGGGCCCTAAAAACTTAGGAGGCAGTAAGGTAGCGGCTAAATAACTCGGGCTTTGATATCAGATGACCAGGGTACAAATCTCTGCTTAGCCGCTTACTAGCTATGTGGTTGGACAGATTGGTATGTAATTTTTCTGTACCTCATTTTCCTGTGAAGATAACAAATACCCTATAGGATTGTAATGATATTAATGAGATAATAAATGTATAGCTCTTAGAACAGTGACTGGCACATTGTCATTACTCAATAAATAATAACTAATATTTTTTAAAGTGATATGATAATGGACCCTCAGTAGACTCTCATACTTTATTAGCTATAAAAAGAATGCAGTTGAGATTAGAAAAGCTTGCAGTAAATTTTCATTCATCACAAAGTAATTGAAGGACTCACCCTTTTATACTAAGAAAAATATTTATTGGGATGGTCTCTTCAAAGGAGAGGAAAAGCACTCCATCCAAAGAACGTACAAAAAAAGGACTGCCGAATGGGCAAATTTGTGTAGAGGGAAGTGGGAGATACAGACTTCCAGTTATGGAATAAGTAAGTCGTGGGAATAAAAGGCACAGGATAAGGAAACCAGTCAGTGATATTGTAATAGTGTTGCATGGTGACGGGTGGTAGCTACACTGTGGTCAGCATAGCCTAATATATAGCGAAGTTGAACCACTATGTTGTATACCTGAAAGTATACTTCTCTGTCAACTGTACTCAAAAAATTAAAAAAAAAAAAAAAAAAAACTGTCAAGTTCAGCTGAACGAAGCAAGATCTCAAACTCATCCCCAAAAGCTAACAAAATGATCAAATGAATAGTAGTAATAAGAATGTCAACCACAGGGGCGCCTGGGTGGCTCAGCCGTTAAGCATCTGCCTTCGGCTCAGGTTATGATCCCAGGGTCCTGGGATCGAGCCCCACATCGGGCTCCCTGCTCCACGGGAAGCCTGCTTCTCCCTCTCCCACTCCCCCTGCTTGTGTTCCCTCTCTTGCTGTCTCTCTCTCTACCACATAAATAAATAAAATCTTTAAAAAGAAAGAAAGAAAGAAAGAAAGAATGGCAACCAGAAATTCACCAGCAACAATCAAATAAGGAAAGGAATAGAACTTAAAGAGGAAAATAGAACTTTGAAAAGTGCAGCCTGTAGAAATAAACAGATGCAGAATGGCATGGCTCCTATTATCTCACCTTCAGCCCTCAAAACAGTACTTAAAAAAGATTAATGAAGCAAATTGTAATTTTTTCATTGTGTATATGAATTTATCAGCACCACGCTTTAACCAACTGAGCTAACCGGCTACCCCTATGTATATGAATTTAGAAAGAAGTGGACTAAAGACATCGGAAGAAAAAACAAGAAAAACTCTCAAAAATTACAACCCTCATATAATGGTAGGGGACCTCAACAAATATAGGAGCCTTTTGGATCCTAAAATGAAATTCATAGATAAGAGTACATCTATAATTTTAAAATCAACATGTTTCCCTTATTGAATAGAAAGAAGAAATAGAAGTAATTTACAATAAAGTAATAGTTACATTGCTATATAAATGCTTGTCCATGACAACACTAGAAATGTACTGAAACAGTTAAATAGTGCTGGCACTGATATGTAGAACAGCCATGAATGTGACAACTGTAAGTGCAGACTTATATAGGTGTATTAGCAACTCAAATAGTGTGGGTTGGGGTGTTACCATCAGTAACATAATTTTCCAAAATCTTGAACAGTTTCTAGTAGTTGTATTCCAAGTCCCAGCCTAGTTTCTATGAGTTCCTAGTCTGAAGATGAATTTTATTCATTTCAGTGGATTATTTAAATTTATTTTCCTTGTGTATTTGGTAAAATAGGGGTAGATTTTATTTTTTTGAAATTACCAAAATGTTTATAATGAAACCCAAAGAACAGTTCCTTTTTCACTCTAAATATTTTTCAAATGAAAAATTTCACTATTTGTTCTAACCTTTCAAATTATATATTCAGAACACAGATTTTTAAACATAATTCCCAGTGAATATCATTATCATTGTAAGGAAAGGCCTGGTTTTTCAAACTGCATGATAAAGAAGATGTATAAACACAGTATTTGTTCCAGTCTTACTTGAGACTAATTGGCAGCTGGCCAACAGATGGCTAAAAATGAAACATTTTATTTCCTACAATAGTATGTCTGTGAACAAACTGTAAATTTTTTAGTGAATTATCAATTTTTCTACTAGATTATTGTTAGGCTAAGAGTTTCCCAGTTGTTACACATGAAGCCCCAGGAGTTCAAAAACTGCAATCCTCAGAATGTTACAGCTTCTACAGGGGATGAGAAAAAAGTGAGGTGGGGGGAAAAGACAATTTGCATATAAGAATAAATGTAAAATAAGAATAAATTGTTTGCCTCTGGTTTTGGAAATGTTGGAGTGAAAACTGGTGTTTTCTGCTTTGAATAATTTTTTGTATATTTGGGACACAAAACTGTTAAAGTGAATTCAGCAGTTCACGTTACCTCTGAAAACTTTTGGTGTATTTTTTACGGATAAACATCAGCATGAAATCTTGTCTCTTTCTTTGCACTTTTTATGTTTCTTTTCAAACAAGTTTTATAAGAAAATTTATTAATTTGCTTACTTAATATTTAAGATTTATATTTCTATGGAAAAATAACTTCTGAGTTCAGTCCCCCAAATGCTATGAAACCCATCATGGAAGTATAGTACCTGTGGTTCTTTAGCACCTAATCACAAATCAGAAGGTTTCTATGGGAATATACTTTTCAAGAGTTCCAGTTTAAAATACCAAGAATTCATTTAGAAAGTCAGGGCAACATTTAGGAAATGCATTGAATTTGGGGCCTGGATACTTGATATCTATCCTTGGCTGAGCTAGTTATCATCGTGACTACGGGCAATTCATTGACTTGTGTAAACTTTAATTTTTGAATTTAAAAAATGGAGATACTACTTTCCCTAAACACTTAATTGTGTTTTCATGAAAAGTAAATGAAATAATGAGCCTGAACATGTTTGAATTCTGTTCTATGGCTATCTTGTGGAGTGAGAAGAGACAGATGAAGATGGAGTTCTAGGTTTTAAAGACAACAGAGAAAAAGGCCACGATGAGTTAGTGAAGGAGATGAATTGTGGAAATTAGTATCAGGAAACTCACAGATTAGGAAGGGAAACAGACAAATCATTTTATTGTAGTAAGTGCTACATGGGAGGTATAAATCTGCTTAGGTGCTACCAGTTGACCAAGATCTCTTAGAAAAGAATTTGTATATGTGACCTTGGAACTGAATCTAGGAGAATAGTAAGAGTTTGTCCAGGTGGCTGGAGTAGAATAAGAATGACGTGACGGACAAAGGAAAAAGGGTATGCAGAGGCTTGCGATGTGAACAGACTTGGAATATTAGAGAAACAGTAGTTCAGTGTGGCTAAAGTATAGCATAGCTAGGTTGGAGTAACTGAGTCTGATGTTGGAAAAGTTATGTTGGTGACATACTGACATGGGAAAATTGGAGTAATGACTCCTTAACTTACTGCTTTCCAATCTTTTCATGTTATGGTACATATGGAAAAGTGATAATAGTTGTAGTGTGCTCTGGGGTAAACAGAGACTACTGCAGGAGGCGGGAGGCCTCCAGCCTAGAAGCTCCAACACAGGCCCTGCCTGGCGTTCCTGAGGGCTAATGGTGGGGGCAGCAGCACAGCACACTTCTAACCTCTGTGGTACGTTAGTGAGGAAGCACTGACTTAGCTGCTGTAATATTAGTGATTTGATCTTCATGGATCACAGTCCCCAGAGTTAAGTGGAATTAACTCTGGAGGGTGCAGGAAGATTCATTTAAAAAGTGATCATTATAGAAAACAAGGCAGTAAATTGAGGAATGGTAAGTAATTCCACCAACAGTCCATGAAAGAGAAACCAGAGTTGCAACAAGAAAACCCTATTTGATACAATATGCTACGTGGAGTTAGCCAAACTCCATGTTAGAGGCACAGTCCTGCCCACTGCTAAATTGACCCAAGACTGCGGAGGTCAGCTGCAGGTTTAAGGGTTTCCTGAAACTACCCTCAGGTTTGATAATTCACTAGAACATTCACAGAACTCAGGAAAGCACTATATTTAAGATTCAGTCTTACTGTAGCAATAGGATACAAAATAGAACCAACCAAAGGGAGAAACCAGTATCCTGGGTGGGTTTCAAATTCCCAGCTTTCAGGTTTACCCAACTGGCATCAAGGTATATGGCAGTATGCACAGAGTATCCGCTTAGCGTAAGTTGTCTAGGAGCCCACTATGAATCACTTCCTTGGGAGCAGCCATCAGTTGTGGTCCTCTAAGGGCTCACCGTGACTAATTAAAGACACTCCTATCACTTAGGAAATTCCAAGGGTTTAGAAATTACCTCTCAAGAGCTAGGACAAAGTCCAGATCTCTCTTTGAGGAGACCAAATTCCTTACTACATATGTGCCAGTAAATGTTTCATTCATTCAACAAGTATTTATTCAGGCCAGAATATGAGGCAGGTGCCAAAGATAACAGTAAACAAGTTGAGCTAGGTTTCTGCCCTCAGGGAGTTTACAGTTGAGTAAGGACTTAACAAAAAATCTCCTCAAAGGTATGCATTAATACCAGGTGGTTTAATTGTGTAACATAGTTTTTCCCGTTTGGGAATTTCTTCAGATACAGGTTGTCATTTTTTGTCATTACTTCTCTGATTTTACATTGGCTACACTCCACAGCCCAACCTATCTCCCTCTGTACTATTACAGCTGAAAATCTAATGAGAGTTACTTTTGACATTTAACAGACTTTTTTTTTTTTTTAAGATTTTATTTATTCATTTGCGACGCAGAGATACAGACAGAGAGCATGAGCAGGGGGAGAGGCAGACAGAGAGGGAGAAGCAGGTTCCCTGCTGAGCCAAGAGCCTGATGAGGGGCTTGATCCCAGGACCCTGGGATCATGACCTGAGCCGAAGGCAGACGCTTAACCATCTGAGCCACCCAGGCGCCCCGACATTTAACAGACTTGAAAATTTAGGTATCTAAACTGCTTTTCCTCTTTGACAAGAAGTAGAAGGCTAATTTTCGCAGTCCATGCTATTCACCATCTGCTTTCCTTGAATTGCCTCTGTGAAACATCACTTCCTCACTTAATGATGGAATAAAGTCTCATGATGCTCGGGTGAAGACAGTGGCAACAGTGGCAACAGTAGCATTAAACTAAGGTCAGGGGGAGTTGTGATAGGTCGCCAGCCTGGAGTTTACTGTGACCAGCAAAAGAATGGCCTTAAGGTTGTCATTATGACCAAGAAGCCATTAACTAAAGTCTCCCCCGCCCATCCCTTCAAGGATTTTCAAGCTGAAGGGTAGGAAGAAGGAATCCCATGTAATGCACTTTAATTAGGGCAGGCAGAGTGAGGCAAAGAAAAGGCATTTTTTTTTCTTTAATACATAAACCAAATTCCTCATCTGAAGTAAATGTTTATCATTAGTTCCGTCAAGTTCCTTATCTAAGGAATATAAAAAAAAAAAAAAATGGCTGGCAACTCGGCTTGTAGCTTTTGCTGTTGACAGAGATTGGCAACTAATGAAGCTATAACTGTCCATGATTAGGGATGAGGTCCTGACGCTGCTTGTGTTACAGGAACTTAGTTGGAAAATAGAGAAGCGTGACTGTCAGACCTGCTTTTGGTGTGCGGGTTACAGTATGTTTTAAAACAATCTGAAGAAAAAACAAACCATAATTCATGAAGCAGAATCTGGTTTACCCAGTGTGAAATTTACTAAACAGAGTTGAGAATTATTAGGATAATTGCATATTGTAATGATGACAGTTGTAATTGAAGTTGATTTCTGTTTCTCTTAAGTGGACTTTTGTCTTAAGTAGATCTCTCTCTCTCTCTCTTTAATGCTAGGTTAAGGCATTTTAGTTTTGCTTGCCAGTCAGCTTGTCTTGGTCTGCCAGAGCACCAGCTTTCTTTTCATTGTCTGCAAGGACAAAATGCTTTGAGGGGGTCTTTATTGATAACAGCATTTACTGAGTTATGCACCAGACATTTCATGAATATGTGGTCTCACAATTTCCCAAAACAAATAGTGTTATCTATGATAAAGTTTGTTTTCTAATATGGTGGAAGAACTATCTTTTAAAAAACATTTATTTTTTACATTTTAAACACTTATGGTGTGTTCGAGTTCCAGGTTAAGAGATGAGGCCAGCTAAGACCAAGTTACGTTAAGTTTAGAGGAGGAGGAAATTATAAGTCAAAATTAAAAATAATTTTGTCATTTTAAATTTGGGGAAAATCCTTTATTTGTTCTGATGAAAATGTCAGTAGTCATGGAACTGTGGTAAAAATAATGAAAAATCATTGGCCTGGGTCTGCTTAAATTGAAAACATTTTTTAATTAAAGTTTGACAGTATTTTGTGCTTCCATTGCCTAGCCATGTCCCATCTTATTCTTTCATTCAGTTCTCCTCTGGGTATGAGTTGCTTTAATTTTTAAATTAAACTTTAAAGGTGTGTCATACTACTGCTTCATCTTTTTATTTCTGCACTACTTCAGAGGTCTCATAGTTAATACCAGACCATTATCATCTCTCCCTGTTCTACATTATTAAGAGGAGCCGCTTTTTAAAAAAAGAGATTGTTACTAATTTTTAGTTGCAGGGTTTTTATTGGAAAATATTTTTTATTTGGCTTAAGTAAATATATGCCAATCTAAGTCCTGACTGGTGGATAATACTTTTATAATGCTTTGTCGATATCATAATAAAATTATCTACAATTAAAAAATCCAATATATAAGATGCTAATTAATGAACTAGTAATAGTAATGATTGTGGCCCAGAGAAAACAGATGACCCATCAAAATAGAGAAAATACGTAATATAAATCTGCAAGAAATTGAGGGATTAAAGAGGTGATGGTAAAGAAAGCCTTGGGCCTTTCTTTTCCTCTTCTTTCTACTTTGTGGTGAGTAGTTCCTTTCATTTGCTATAGGTTCACTCTTTTCAGAGCTGAGACAGTTCCCTGAACATCTACTGACTTCTTTTCCACGATTATAGGTTCTAGCTTCTATTTATTATAATTAAATGTACTATAATAGTAAATGAGGTTTTTAAAATATCATTCATTTAAAAAAAGATTGAATCTTTAACAGCAGTTTTATTTTACACATCCAGAGTTGATTGAACTTTGTGTTACTATCAACTAGTACGTTTCAAATTTTGTTGCTTATGTTGAATTTGTGGTATATGCAGTGAAATATACTTTTTTTAAGCTTTCAGTTACCTTAGATTATTATGCATTAGCCAGTCGTGTATTAATTATTATTTAATCATACATCAGCCAAGTTAACTTCTGTTACTTTTGTTCCTCTTTAAAAGGCTTGTCAAAAATTTTATGAACATAGGGTGGGGCATGGTATAAAAAATTTATATTAGTAGTATTAAATATTTTAACATGAGAAACCGGAACTGAACATGGATTATTGTGATGCTGAAATAAACTTTGTTTCTCTTCAGAGGAGAAGAAAATGAATTAAACTATAGGACACATGCCCAACTAATGATAAAAAATTAATTTATTACCAGAGAGAAGAGAGCATGGAGTAAAAATAGATAAGTACAGTATATGACCCTAATATCAAAGAAAAGTAAAAGCCACTTATCTTAGAATATATCAGACACACTATTATTCAAATCATTCAGGAATGTAATTACAGACAGCTTTATAGGCCTATCCATAAGGGTTATTTCTTTAAATTTGCAGCTGTTCCACATTACTGAATGTATAAATATCTCCCCCAAATGTTAAATTAATATTGAAGATATGTTTTACAATTCTGCACGCACACACACACAAACAAAATATCAGTAAGTTTTCCTTTAAAATGCATAATTTAGATTAAGAGAGATACCAACCAAATGTCTATCTTGTTTGAATCCTTATACAAGCAAACCAGCTCTGAAAAGACATGTATGATAGTCAAGGAAATGTGAACACTGTATTTTACATGAAATTAGGGGAATTATTTTTTTTAATGTAATAATAGTATTGAAGTTTCCTTTAAGAGTCTTTATCTGTTAGATAAACTAACCAAACTAT